>NC_135437.1:24960945-25023445 GCF_051991255.1 Vanacampus margaritifer | reverse complement strand
AGATGTGCGCAGACAGAACTTGCCTGCCGTGTGCAGGCAAAATTACAGCAGAATCCCAAAAGGACCATATAGGCCATATTTAAAAGTAGAAACCACTCGCTTCAGGCTGCTGCTTGTTTTTGTCGTCAATGATGATGATCAAACGTCACTTTCATCCATATGAAAGTCACATGCAAAGCGTCCCGCATTTAAAGGGATAGTCCAAAGTTTTTCACTCAGACATAAACACTAGATAAAGACTGGATGTATACACATGAAATCCATGTCAAACCCCCCCACCCCCCGACCTGTATTTTGCCATTTTGTTGTGCTTTGCCATAAGCGGGGCGTTTCTGGGCGGAAAGTCAATGTTTACCCCTCCAGCCAATCACAGAGCGGGTGGTGTGTCAATGTAGGAAGACGGCCCGTTGCATTCGAGCAGAGCGGCTTCTGCGAACTGACAATGGCAGGCAGCGCGAAAAAGGGGACGTACAGACGCTCCCCTACTTACGAACATTCGTGTTACGAACAACGGTACATACGAACATGTCTGCGCGCATGCGCGCATGTCAAAAAATGTTCGGAAAGAGATGCTGTAAGTTAGATTTTTTACTGCGCACCTTTTTCCGAGTACTGTAGTGCTTCTTTCCGCCGCTAATACCGACGCTTGGCGCTGTGAGAGCTCACCCAGCATTGGAGGCTCAGCAACGTGTCGAGGAGGAGGAAGAAGAAGAAACGCCTGTCGCTCATAGATAAAGCCATCGCACTCTTCGAGCAGCAAGACCCAAATATTGAACGTTGCACAAAGGTTGCAAATCAATCGAATGATGCCATACAGTGCTACCGCATCATTTATGATGAAAAAAGAAGAAAACTGTGCAATCGTAGTTAGATCGCTTCTTTCGGCCAGTTTCTAGTAAATCCTCCAAGGAAGATACTCATCAACCCTCATCTTCTTCTCCGCGACCCTCAACTTCTTCCTACATTGAAGTTACGGAGGAGGAAGTAACTTTTGAAGCCCATTCCAGCAACGACGAAGAACCTCTCATGATATAAAATCTTCCTCTTCCTCCTCCTCCTCCATCAAATCCTTAAGCATCGAGTACATCTTCCAAAAGTAAGTTAAACTTCATTTTATTTATCTTATTACGTACATGTACATACTGTGTGTGTGTCTCGCGCTCTCTCTCTAACATACGTAGTACAGTACTATACGTATTCTCTTTAAACATAAATTATAATACAAAATATAGCACTGAAGCAACTTACGAACAAATTCACCTTACGAACGATCGCTCGGAACGTAACTCGTTCGTAAGTTGGGGAGCGTCTGTATTCCACTACAAAACGTGCAGCGGATAGTGCACAGTCAAAAACAAGAGTGAATACTGGCTTGGCATTAGTTGGCCTGCTTGTAAGGTTAGCGGCAAACACAAAATATGTTAGCTTGCTAATTTAGCAACATGCTAGGCTGCTAAGTCACACTGACAAGGGTAACTCGGCAATATAGAACGAGGGTCAAACTTATATTTACACTGTGCAATGGGCGAAGCTAACCCAATAGGTGAATGCCGTTTTCTTTTCTTTTTTGGGGGGGTCATGCGAGTAGTTCGTTTTGAATGGCTTGATTACAAACAGAAAAGGGAAAAACCTTGGACCCATCCCTTTAAGTACTGCAATGCATTGTTGACCCAGCCCTACTTTACAGTCTTGTAAAAAGAAAGCAAGCCACACTATGGCGTGTAATGGATATCTGAGAGTACACCAACTGCTTCTTTAACTCTGGGCAAATGCCCACCTACGTGAATACAGAGTGCTTTATATGCTATATACTGTAGATACTGTAGTATATCAAAGGCAGACTCACATAGCATATAGCAGAAGCTGTGGCGGCAACACACTTGAGAGTTGTGACACTCAAAACAGCGGCAGCCATTGATAATCCTTGAAATAACACACACTGGCCACTGTGGGTCAGGGTCATGGCTCGAACCATTGGTAATACACTGACACCATTGAAAACCGCAGACGCATGATTACGCTATATGTACATTCAGCAGGTAGGTGAGAATTCACTGCTGTCCTACTCTTTTTTTTTTTCTTTTCTGCCTTGGAGTATCATTGTGGCCTTACATTCCCGGGGTTAGCGTGCGCAGCATGTAAAGATGCAACAAATCGCGCATCACATCCCAAATAAGATAACAGGACAGATAATTCTGCACACAGAAGCTGTTTGGATGGAATCCAACATTGACAGATGTGAGTGATCAAATCAAGAGTTTTTCTAACCAGGGGCAAGTCAGAAAGACCTGAATACCAAACTAGAACCCCTGGGGTGCAAACAGATGTTGAACAAGCCTCTGTCCCAGCAGGTTTAGAAAAGGAGGGAGTTGGTGTATAACACATACACATGATAGTATAAATTGTTACTTTCCTAAAGGGGACAGAGGAACCATGACTGCACTTTTTCAACGTTCAGATGTGTGTTTGTGCTTGTTGCTCTGCTCCGTAGTCAAAGTACACTGCACTCACCACCAAGCTGGCTGTGCTGACATCTCGTTGACAGTAGATAACCTGCGATGACCCCAAATCCATTCCTTGGTGTGTCACAAGTCTGTGCAAGAAAGCAGAGAGAGGTTTTATTATTGTTTTTAGTTTCTATAAAGTTCTGTGTGCTAATCTGGCAAATACCACTTTACAGGTTGTCGGTCCAAAATCTGTCACAATCTCAAATGTGTATGTTTCTCTAATGGTTATTACATGTGTTTAGTAAATACCAATAAAGTATTGTTGTTAAGAGTGTTCTAATTTTAGTGGTTTGAAAAATAAAGCCCATTATTATTATTTGACGTCTATTTTTAGTTATGTACAAAATTCTCTATCCTGTTCCTAGTGGTAAAAAGTCAAGGAACTCACTGAAGTTTTGTGTAAGATTTTGAAAATATTTTTTGACAGGTGGTTTAATAAATGAGTTCTATAAATTAGGCCTTGCCAAGATACTGTACCTGTGTGAGTTTGCTATTTTTATGAAACAAGGGATCAACATTTCAGTTTGTATTACCAGACATTTACATCACAGTTTAGAAGATAAAACTTATTTTGTTTGAAGCAACCCATTTTTTAGATGAGAAAATATTGTGAAGTGTGACTTTTAGTGTGTCCTAATCGCTCTATTTAGGTTTGGCCTGTGCGACGTATTGTACATTTACAGTTGGCAGTGCAACATGAAAACAAGAGTGCTCTCTGTGACTGGAAAAGGCCATTGTGGAGCTTAGAGGAAATAAGAAAATCAACATTACAAAACATTACATATATCCAATAGAGCCATTTGGAATGCCTCGAAGAAGAAAGAAACCACTAGCAATCTGGTATACTAACTAACAGACGTTGAATGTATCACAGTCAAAACTTTGCAGATGACTTAATGCATTGAAGTACAGACCCTACACCAGAAGAGCAAACCACTCATTAGCAAACATTAGGAAAACCAGGCTGGAATTCGCAGAAAGTCCAGCGATGAGCCTGAGTAATTCAGGGATGTTTGATGGACATGAAACATTAACCTTTACCCTTTGGAAAGGCTCACAAACATATTAAGATCATCTGTGATAAACGGGGGATGTAATATCATGGCTTTGGTTTCTACGCATTATTCTAGGCCAGACTCACCTTCATTAGTGACATAACGACATTAGCAAAATGAGATGGCTACAGAAATATTTTGCATGCCCAATTAAGTAATAGAAGCACCAAATTAATATCCACATATCACATTAAAATACACCTTTTCTTTTTAAATATAATCATAGGTCTAGTAATCACTATTTACATTCCATGGGTCATGCCTCACCTAGCAGGAAGCTGACATGTTTCACCACCATCATTCTGCTACGGATACACGAAGAAGACAAACTTAGCAAACTTAGTAATTGGTGGTAGGCTTGCAAAGTGTGGTCTACCTGAGACCACCGTAGTGGACGTGCTTCAAAATGCACTCATTTCGAACTTAGGTTGCTTTCCGTGTATTTAGCTCAAAAGTATGGCATTAAAAGGATGCCCATCTTTTATGACTAAAATGAAGATTATTTTTGTGTTGTTGAAAGATGCTTCTTTATGAGCTTGCAAGCATTTGGATGGGGGAAAAAACTGAATAGTGGCGGTCAACTGATGCTTTATATTGAAAAATGCTCCTTGAAAGAAAGTAATTTAAAACCGAAAAAGCGCAGTAGCAACACTCCATTATCTACATCAGCGCAATCGCCGAGATCCCCCCCCCCCCCTTCCCAATTTTGTTCAGGGGTGGCTTTGGTAGGTATGGTGTGCGCCAAACTTTTGCAATTATGGCAAACAAGTTCAACATTGGTGTCATCGCATGCATTTGGGAGATTACAAGTGTGTGTGTGTGTGTGTGTGTGTGTGCCCAGACATACAGTACAAAGAAGACAGGAGATTGTTGTCACATGTACGAAAGAGAAAGTACTTGCTAGAAATTCCTACAGCTGCTTCAATTTTGCTGTCAGCCTCTTGGCAGCCCCCTGGCCTGTTTTCGTCTCGTCTTTTCACCAATTTAGGAGGGACATCCAGTTCTTGTTAACGTCACTCCTGTGCCATATTTTCTCCACTTGATGATGACTGACTTCGCTGTGCTCTATGACATATTTAATGCCTTGAAATTTCTTTAGTATCCTTCTCCTGACAGAAACCTTTGAACAATGAGATCCCACTGATAGTGTGGAAGCGCTCAGGAAGACGTTGGCTTGTGCTGTAAGATGTGAGGAAAAAAAAAATGGCAGGAAAAGCATTCTAGAACAGCTGAACTTTATTTGGGGTTAATCAAAGGTACTTTAAATGGTAGCAGGCATGTGCTTACTCCAATGTAATATGAGGTTTTAAATGTGATTGATTAATTCCAAATAGAGCCACACTTCTAGTACTCGTGCAGCTAGCCATCCATTTTCAATACCTTTTATCCTGTTTTCTACTGAATTGTACACGTCATGTTAAATGTCATGTTGTAGGTGGAAAAAGTTTAAAAATGATCGATTCTGGCGTCATTTTTTTTTTCATATCACGGAAATCTGGCATTTAAACAGTGGTGTGAAGACTTTTTTGCAGCCATATTTTGACTTCTTGAAGAAAATAAATGTTTTGATTGGCACTGTCAAATATTTATCGAAACAAATGCTTCAAAACAGCCGACAGAGCAAGTGCAATCTAATTAAATGTTGTCAATATGGTTTGAGGAGAGATGCACTGGATAATGTAAGGAAAGAAGTGACTTCTGAAAGCTTTAGAAGGGGCCCCTGTGCGCTTGAAGGCAAGATAGAAAAAGATAACCCTTGCGATAACCATACATCGTCTTTGGGCCGTGGGGGTAAATCATCGGTGTGTATCTCAGAAAGAGTTGCGGAATTTTTGAAGTAGTTTACTTGGTGTAAACAATAAAATATTTTTTAAAGGGGACGTCAACCTGAAACATTTGACAATAATATGTTATATGTGACCTCACTAGTCTAAACATGACATTCTGATTAATATTACATTTATGGAATATGAGGTATTCCATCCCACTCAAGGGGCAGCCATTTTGCCACTTGCTGTCGACTGAAGATGATCTGAGTGCATACATGTCAACCCTAATTTGGTCCCACCTGTATTACAAACCCATAAAATCCTTATTTTCCCATAAAAATCCTTATGTCAGTTTTATCAATACTAAAGCTGTTTCATGCAATAACATTAATCTTACCTTACTTTCTTTCTTATATGAAGACATTGACAGTATCTTGTTCCAAATGACATTTTATTGCACAAAGAAAAAACAGATTTCTAAATATCACAGGGACGGTTGACTTTTTTGTTGCTTCACATTTCTCTCGTGCAACTTTGATTTCAAATGTTCTTTGACATCGTAAAAAATGCCAGATGCCGCAACCTTAATGTCCCGTGAACAAAGCGAACATGATGCATACTCTTCTCCAAGTTTTGACGGACCAATTACCTTAAATAAATGCGTCCATTCCGAACGAAAACGTCCGGTGTATCTTGTTTTTTTGGCCGGCCTGTCCCCCATTTTCTCAACCACTGCGAACGACTCGCAATTTTCGCGCTAACACAAATTTCTTAACTGCGCATGTCAGGAAACTGTTAGAAGTCTCGCGCGATAGACGAGATTTTGTGACCGGTTGTTGTTTAAATCGAGCTTATGCACACGTGTAGCACGTAGCCGACAGTAAATACTAAATAAATTTAAAAAGGGTAAGCAATATATACTAATATTATTATTTTCATGAAAACAGTTAAATCCGTATTCATTTCCAAATACGCCCGTATGCTTTTGCAACACTTAAAAATCCGTAAGAAATACGGACAAACCTTATGGGTTGACATGTATGTGAGTGATCAGACTGATCAGAGCTCACCTGTTTTCTGAAGCTAAGCTGTGATTGGTTGTTACCAGAGACCTGAGCAACTGTGATGTCATTTTCACTCGACAGCAAGTGGCAAAATGGCCGCCTTCTGAAACAAAACAAAAAATGCTGGATTTTGCTCAAATTCTAATCTTTGAAATTGGTTACCATAGTGTTTTTATTGCAATGAAAAATACCTCTTTGACTGCCAGACGTTTTCAGAAAAGGGATGCCGTGGGTGCCAGCCGATTTTAAGCATTTTGACTGATCTTTCAAGGTCCATAGAAAATTATGTGTTTGGACTATGGAAACACACATACTGCCAAAACAAGATTGGACTCTCATCTTCCATCAGAAAAAAAAAAAAGTTTGTTTCTACCTTATTCCGTTTTTGAGTAATCAACAATAGAAAATGGTTAGTTTCACCTGTTTTGAAAAAAACGTCCTTTAACGTCTTTGGCACTCCTCCATAGGATTTTACGAAACGTTATTTAACGTTTTTGGCAGTCAAAGAGATACCGCCCCGAGAAGACCATAACGCATGTGGTTATTCATTGTGTGGTTTAACGAGAATACAATAGAAAGCGTGCAGGTGCAGTAATGTAGAAGAGTGACAATACGCTACTATACATTGAGACGCACGCCAATGATTGTGGCTGATATCCTTGTACAGCATGTAGACAAAGCAAGACCACACTCTTGTAATGTGACCACAATGAGCTCACTTATAGGAGATCATCCAATGTCTAATCACTCATACGGGAGAAAGCTGAGCGGCAAAGGATACAAAGATCTTCTGGTAGAATCAAACGCATGGTCTGAGGTGAAGAGACACATTTCATTAATGTCGCAGCAAGCTCAACATGTCTTGATGAAGTCATACATTCGAAAAGCCCTTTTGCCTTAATTTGAAAAAGGCTCAATACATGAGTGATCAATCATGTCCTTTCTCAGACAGCCCAGGGCCAAGATGCGGACACTCACATCTACTGAACCATGTGTTTACGCTCAGAAACAAAACACACACACTTCAACACGGCCACAGCGTGGCAAATGCATTCTTCGTTCTACTGCTGCGACACACGTACACACTGAACGTACACATCTGGGAAGCGAGGACCATCAATCAGGGAGGCCACCCTTTACAATGATACGCTCTGAGCGTGAAAGACCCAAATTCTGTTTGATGATGAGGGGAAGAAAATAATCAGAGCCCGAAACAATCAGAGCACAAAAGGAAGACAGACAGCAACATGCAGTATTTTATATATCAAACGATTACAAAAAGGAGAGGAAGAACCTATTCCTAACCTACTGCTTACTTAATATGAGTAATATAAAACAATGCAAAGACCAGGTTTTTAAAGTTTGAAGGCCAACATTTCCATCACATTTACAATTTTCCAGTCAAATTTAACAACTACCTGCCAATCATTAGAAACAACTCGCTACCATTATCAAGTGATCTGTTCAAGAAGATAAATGTGACACTATTTGTTGTTGTTGAAGCAAACCATCCTTGTCACCCAACAGAAACGCTTCCTGCTATCCAAAATAAACATCTCTTCACCCCCCTTGTAAAAATATGTGACAACATACAGTAACTATAAAATAACCCAAGTAACAACAGAGCTGTATGGCATCTTTAGAGACAAATGAAAAAACACACATTTGTTTTCAGTAGGGATGGTCTATACCAGTAGTGGGCAAACTTGGTCCTCGAGGGCCGGAATCCTGCAGGTTTTGGATGTTTCCCTGCTCCAACACAGCAGATTCCAATCACCAAGATCAGGCGTATGCGGAGCTTGCTGATGAGCTGATCATATGTCAGCTGTGTTGGAGAAGGGAAACATCCAAAACCTGCGGGGCTCCGGCCCTCGAGGACCGAGTGTGCCCACCCCTGTTCTATACCATTTTTTTTTCAGACTCATACCAGTATGAAGCAGTATCAACTCTTGAGTAGTCACTGCTACCAAGTGACGACGATACACTAGTATTTTTTATACATAAAATAAAATGAAAAAATCAAGAACAGATAACATTAACCTATATATCCCAACATAGCATTTTCCTTAAAATTGCATTAATTTAATGGCATTTTTCTATTCTTCTAATTTCTAGTTCCAAATGTAAAACGCCCACATCAGCCGCCGTCTCAAATACTGATGCCTTGAAATAAGGCCTGGTACTGGCCAATAATGACACCCGGTATTGGTACAAGCCCATCCCTAATTTTCAGTAATCTAAAGATAATATGAGTGTGAGCAAAAATAAAACAAGTACCCTAAATTAAGCATTTTACTAAGTGTGTTGGTGATTCAAGTGGAAATCAACAAAAAAAAAATTGCCTTCACAATATGTTCTATGCATCCCCACTAGGCTAAACCCGGTATTAACTCTTTGATTACACAATATTCATCAGAATGTCATGTTTAGACTAGTGGGGACACATAGAACATATTATTGTGAAGGAATTTTTTTGTTGACTTCCCCTTTAATGTTCAGTTAAGTGTTTGTATTTCACCCTGTGTGTGCGTGTGCATGTAAACGTGTCTGGTTACACCAAACCTCTGCCGCTTTGGTGTTTGCCGTTATGTGAGTGGCAATGTTGTGACCGGGATCGAATGAAGGGAATTTCTAGAGGAATGTCCCTGCTGGGTTCAAGCATGTAGCTACAATTAAACGGCAGTGATATTCCGCGAAAAATGTCCCCGAAGACACCGATGTGTGCTCTCTACATTTCGTCTGTGGAAATGGGCCAGCAGCTGAAAATGTAGGTATGTTTATCGTCTGCTTTCTCAGCGTTAACCTTGCTAGCTACCTGCTAGCTACTAACAACATCATGGTGTAAATGCACCAAAAATACCTCAACTTTACCTAAGCCATTGCTGCTTGGATGTGAAAAATTAATATAAAGTATCAGCGCTATAGAAGCCTATGCCTGCAACAACATGCTAGTTGATCAGTGTCACTAAGATGTGAGCGGTCACCACTCACCACGCCACTTTAACAAAACTAGACAGAAGTAACAGCCCAAAAGTAGGCTTAAAATCTTCAAATGAAAATAGTGACTTAAAGGATCTTTGTGCACTTTTTTACTCACGACTGCCACCTCTGGCCTAAAGCGTAACTGCAGCAGGTGTCAGGCTCATTAGTGCGTTTAAGTGCACGATCTTATTAACCCGTGGGCAGTATTTTATTTTGAAATGGCTTGGTCAGAACCAACAAAAAGCCAAAAACGGGTCACAATAACGCCTAGGGGTTAAAGCAACAGCCACAGTTGACCAAGACAAACATTACTTCAAATGAGGTAAGAAAAACTATGCGGGTCTGCAGGGTCCGCACACTCTACTATAAAGGGAAGATAAAAGCTGATAGATGCAGTCAGAGTAACAGTCAGGGCTCTTCGTACTCAACAGGTGGAGCATGCATGATGTAGAAAAAGCTTTCATGTTAACTTTTTAAACGGCACAATGCACCTTTAAATGTGTTTTGTTTTCATGAAAATTAGCGACCAGCACGATATTAGCATTCATCTGCATATCTGCCTTACATTATACGCACATCATTTCTCACTGCATTATTTGACGGCCATCGTGGGTGGGTGGCACTGCAAATTATTGTCTGACATCTGTGTAATCAAACAGCCAAATGTCGGAATATGCCAGCTAACATAACCTCTGTGTGGGATGAACCCTCCATGTCCTAATGGGGGAAGTAAACAGAGACAGGGAGGAGAAGCTTGTCAGGTCATTTCACAGCCTGCACATCAGTCACGAAGTCTGCTGCAGGAATGACTTCCCCTCAAAGCAATCGGTCTTGGGACCTCCGGTGCGCTTTTTCCATTGACCAGTGAATGACCAATGACCATCTCTCATCATTATGTCCTAAATAGAAGTGGCTACTGGTCTTCATTTGTCATCATAAAGACTCCGAGTATGATCCCAAGAGCGAAGGAAAGGCCACTCTTTGGATCCTTGGCTAATGGGAATCAAACCACCATTTTCCACCAGCCCCACTTGAAATGTTTCCATTGTACACTTTAATGTTACAGCTTCTCAGCCTGAGTTGGGTGATGTCCCAGAAGAAGAAGTTTTGCATTCATTACCACAGGAAGAAATACATTGTACCACAAGTGTCATGCTTTTGCTGCTGATTCAAAACAGCTATTACTGGAGCTTTGACTGGATTTATGGCAAATCTTCAATTTAAATGTCAAATTCTGCTCTTCGAACAAGAAATCTGCATTACATCAAACTCTGGCACGCGTCGATATAAAGTCACTGATCTCAGCACTGTTCTCTTCAAGCTACTCATCACTGCTATTGTTTTTCAAATGTGTACACAGCGGGAGTGCGGCGGTCGCTGGCAGTGTGAAATTTGAATGCCAAAAAGCATGATCTTATTCTTCAACCATGGACCATAAACATTCGCTGGTGTTTTCGTTTCCGAAAGAAAAAGCGTCTTTTACCACACATTCCTCATTTTTGTCAGTTTATGGCCTTGATTAATAAAACATTTACTCTTTGAAAAATATCTAGTAGTATATTTTTGCTTTTACACAAATGACCAATTAATTTATATTGCAGCAATATTTCAGGTAACTTTATTCATTACAGTAGTTGTACGTAAACATTCCTATAGATGTCCCATGGCTGTCATATGTCTGTATGCAATGACCACTCTGCCAAGTGACACATTTTATTCAGTCCCTGTGAGACCCGCAGTGCCAATCTCCTGTTAGTTAAAACGGCAACAGATTTGAAGTTGTTTTGAGTGTGGAGCTACATGAGAAAATGGTCAACTCAAATTTGAATCATAAAAAGTTTGTACGTGCATAAAGATGAAGCAAAAAGATCACAGTCATTTCTGTTTAAATCTACACATGGTTGTTTAACTCTTTGACTGCCAGACGTTTTCAGAAAAGGGATGCCGTGCGTGCCAGCCGATTTAAGCATTTTGACTGATCTTTCAAGGTCCACAGAAAATGATGTGTTTGGAAACACACATACTACCAAATGAAAGATTGCACTCTCATCTTTCATCAGAAAAAAAAAGTTTGTTTCTACCTTATTCCGTTTTTCAGTAATCAACAATAGAAAATGGTTAGTTTCACCTCTGTTTTGAAACAAACGTATTTTAACGTCTTTGGCACTCCTCCATAGAATTTTACTAAACGTTATTTAACGTTTTTGGCAGTCAAAGAGTTAATTGTGTCAACCATTTTTTTTTTTTAATGCTATTACAGTTGTGTTCACAGAGGTTTTCATAAAATGGAAGTCCAACATAAGATGCAAAAAAAAAAAAAAAAGGATCACATGTCTGCTTTGCTTTACAGCACACTTCAGAACTAATTTCATCAGAGAGCTGGACAGGAGGCCAATGATGTCGCTTTCATAAAATATGAAGACAGAGAGTGACTGGAAAATGAGTCAGCTATATTATTAAATGTTTGGCTTTACGCAGTTCCTCTCATTCGAAAAGGTGAGATAGAGAAGTAAAGAAAGTATAAGAGTACACTATAGATTTTGAAAATGTCAAGCTACCCCATGCGATGCTACACCCCCCCCACCCCCCAAAAAAAAAAAAAAAATTGGAACAGTGGTGCCAATATTTTTAATTTAATTTAATTTAATCTGAAAACATTTGGCCTTGAAATCAAAAGATTAATATGAGACGAGCTCAACATACATTTTATTTCCATCTGCATCTGATACAGAAGCGCAACTTTGAAGACAGCCTTGTTTAGAATTTAACACCACATTTACTATGTGCTCTCAAGGTTCATGTGGTCAGTGAAAAATGCTTTCTGTTGTTGTTTTTGATGGGTTTGCAGTGAGACGATGACAGAAGACTTTTGCTGATGAAGGACCAACATGTTTCTTTGAACTGGCAAAATGTTTCTGCAGACCGACTTAGACTATCAGGTGTTGCATGTTCACTAAAGATGAGTAAACTCAACCCAAATGAAATCATCCAGGCCCAAGCAATGGCATTACCTCTGCTGAGTTTCACAGATAAGCGTGTGTATTTGGGATTACGTTTCGTCCATACATTGGCCTTTCAACCTTTACTTGGTAAAAGTCACATCACGGTCCAATCAGTTTTTAGGCTTGTCGCTATATTTTAGGTCAAATTTTTAGCTTGGCCTCAATAATCTTCTTTCTTTGAGCAACTCAACTGCAGTGATTTTTTACGGGAATGAGGGGAGCTGCTTCGATGTGTGTTCCAGGGATGTGATTTGACCAAAGTGAAATTATCTGAAAATTTAGCCGGGGGTCTGGGGGCCGCTGGCACCCAGCTAGGTCCAGGGAGCTCATGGGTTTTCCGTGTTTTTAAGTACTTTCAATGCACTCACATGACAAAGAAATAGACAAAACAACAGCATAAATTTTCAATGTATATTGAACTATCCCATATAAAATGGCAGTTTTAGTCAACTCAAAATCAGTCACATTCAAAAACATTGGACTGCCTTTGCTTTTAAAAACTATCACTGAGAATATCATCATATCTAACTAATGTGATTACTAAGTTAACACATAAATAATGTTGAGGGGTTCAAATTTCATGAACAAATAATTGTATCATGACCAAATGAAAAGTAACTCATATTAGAGCATACCACAAATGTCTTTGTTATAGTAGAAGATGTTATCTGTCGGAGTCATGTGCATACACAATGAACCACTAAAAAAAAAAAAAAATCGAATTTTTTTTTGGGGGGGGGGGGAGATAAAAAAAGCGGAATTCCGCGAATTAGCGGAAAAATCACATCCCTGGTGTTCACTCCCACAACATTGAAAAGGCCGGGGAATACCTGTTTGGACCTGTGCTCATCTAGAAAAATACCAAAACAAAGAAACCTTCATCTCATGCACACGGTTTAAAACTTGGTGCTAGATGTGCACTAGGCAAAAAAATAGGATGTGTTGATGTTGTTTGGGTATTTGTCAAAGTTTATATATTGAAAAATAAATGCGACATTGAAAAAAATTGACATTTCTTTTCTAAATAAATTAATATTTATTACCACCAACAAGCACGTACAAAAATAATGAAAATTGGTGGGGATTAGTTGAGATGCTAAGATTCTCGGGTACTGTTGAAATGTGTGTGAGGTACACATTCCTACTGGTTATCTGCAAAAATGAACAGACTATTTTCAATGCCCACGTTCCTATATTTATTATTGATTAAATGGAGAAAAAAAATAGATTCTGATACTTTTGGAGAGCGTCGTTGATATAGCTTCTCCAACTGTGGAAAAACTTACTGTTACCTTGGACATGAACCAGGAACTTCACATATCAGCGTCAGACTCAGAACCTTCCAGGCTTCAAGTCAGCTTTGGTGCCGGAGAGGAACCAAGAAAACAGAAAAACCCCGTACACTCCCACCAATTTCACCTCTCTTTACCCCAAAAGCTGAATGTGAGCGGTCAAGAAAACTCTCACAAGACCTCCTTTTCCGTTTTTGTTCTTCAAGATTAAAGAGCTGAAGTCTTCCCAACTATTATCAACGCAGTCATAAAACCTGCCATTGCTTTAGCGTTCTTTGTGTGCCCACAGTGATAAACTAGTTATTCTGCTAATAATTTACGCAGGAACCACAGACTTGTCAAGCTATTAAATTATGAATTAATAGCATCACAAGGTTGTGGTTCCTGCTTGGTCTATTGCCCAAAACTTGAGGTGCAGTTTTTTTTCCACTTTTCCCCCCTTTTTTTTTTTTTTAAGAAAAGCCTTGCATAAGAATGTTACTTGATTAAAAGTAATTTTGGTCATCGAATCGCACACAAACAACCTTCTATAGCACTTTTTTTTCTTGGTGTGTGTGTGTGTGCGTGCGTGCGTGTGTGTGGACAGCAAGAGTCTGCGATTTGTCTCAAATAACCACCAGAAGAGCACACGCAGATCCAGCAAGATACTTTCAAAACCAGTGAGTTATGGTTTTACCACACTGATGTCACTATTTAATAGCATAGTTTTCGCTGAATTCTCAACTTTTTCCTACACTTGAATCATCTCATCAACCCAAGAAGATCTTTGTTACTTGCTTTTTTTTTTTTTTACACAATCAACAGACCATTTATCAAAATGAATGTACTCAAGTTGTGGGCTACGGCTACTATATATGGGTAGTGCATTAATATAAAGCAGAGTGTATGGTCTCTGTGGACGGTCTCTGCCATTTTATTTTGTTAGGGGGAAAAAAAAACCTCAACCAGACACTCAACCGTGCACACACATCCAATTTGATTGAGGAAAACGAACTTAAGCAAATTGTAGCCAAGACATAAAATGATGATCGAAAAGTAAATGAAAAGCAGAACTATATGGTTGCTCTCAGTGAGTTGGTGTTCTCGCTGTTCTTTTTGGAGGTCTGTCACCAGCTCTGACTCATTCTCCATTACATCCTCGGTCTGACATCAGATGGCGAACTAAATAAAAATCCTAATCAAATAAGCCAATTAAATAGAGAACATGCTGTCTCTTTGTCTCAATGGTCTTCTGTTCGTTAAACTTCAACCGCATCTGTTGGAAATATGTGCGAGTATTGCCGTTGGTATACTGTAGGAAAACTGCCCTTCACTTACTCCACCAAGATTTTAAGCAGAAGCGTCACACTGTTCAAATATCTCAAGTATTCTTCCCTCTTTGACTGTTGCTCCAAGTCTATTTGTCCTGGCTTTGACCTGAGCCCCTGCTGCCTGCTGTCTGTTTTGATCACCGAGAACCGTTGCAGCAAACGGTACCACCCTTACAACCCGCTTGTTTTCTAATTGCTGACATTTTCAGCCTGACACTTCCGTCGATGTTCGGGAAGAGCAGATCAACCCTCGCTTTGCTCGCCGCTTCCAATGCTCGCTGGGTTTGCCTATTAATTTCATGACGGCATTATAAGAGATCCTCATCCATCACTCCGTGGCAGCATGTGTCTCTCTATAGCCTCTCTTGCCTTATGTGGAATAAATCAAAGCGCTAAAAAAAAAAAAAATGAAAAAAATGCTTGACACTTAACTTCCCAGCTCCTGTCAACCATCGACAGGAAAGCACAACTCTGAAGCCTGTCACTCGTGCAGTTCTGTTTGTGTATGCACTCTTCTGTACGAGCACACAAATCAAGAAGGCAACAAATATTGGGAGGGACGTGAGGACACAGTAAACAAACGAGCAAGTCGCTATCAGTTAACAGGAGGTCAGGATTCCCTCTCTGGAGAAATGTCTGCCTAGAAAAGCCGAAAATAATGAGGAGCTACTTCATGCAATGCGTTGCGCTTCCTATAGAACCCGTACAGAGCCCAGTCTTAGTTGTAATGAATGCCTTCAAGCCCTGTGGAACAATTCCTATCCTGCCTAATGAAATAAAGATGTCGCTCTGCAATATCCAGCGCTCTCTCCAAGTCGTGAATAATCTCTCTTTATGTTACTCATCCCAACCACGAGACTCCACTATTATATTCAAATGATGCATGCAGTAAATGTCTGAGCGTGGCTGTAAATTAGTTCATGTGTACCGCTAGGCTTGGCGGGTTTACTTGGCATGATAATGTGTGTGTTCCTGTGTGTTTGTGTGCATGTTCTGACCTGCACTGCAGACTGTATGCGACCGTATGTGTGTGTGTACGTGCGCATGTGTGTGTGTGCATGTATGATGCCGTCTCAGTGAGTTCCTGTTTGAAACAGACGGCAGTGTTCACTGTGTGCCAAACTGGCACGCTCCTTGGGATAATGACAGACTTTACTTTGGTTTGGATTGTTGATTAAGCATTATTGAGCAAAACAAACACGCTACTGTTCCGTCACAAGGGTGTATTTTAAGGCCTTTGGGTTTAAAATGACTGAGATTTGCTTTTTGCATGCAAAATATGTTGACAGGAAAATGTATTGCATACATGACTACAGAGAATGTGAATAACTGGAGTTAAGTGCAGTTAATCATTGGGTTGGAGTTTGTTCTCAGCAGCACAAAAAGATCGTTTGAAGTGCTTGTCTTTTTTCAAACGCTTAAAAATGAAAACTGGTTGTGATGCGGTCATTATGATTTAGACTGTTTTGTGTACTGGCAACTTGAAAAACTTCAAGACTTGAGTGACTTGTACTTTGGAATTAAAGACTTGAGGCTTGATTTGACTTAAAAGCCGGGGAATTTGATGTCATGATTGGAGGATTGGCCTGCATTCCTTTTGGTCAGGTCTTCAGTCATGGTGGAATCATGATGAGATCACTTTGTACTGACATACAAGACACTTTCACATCTCACATTTTACAACTTAGTGAGATATTCAGCAAAAAATGAGTAGTCTTGCTGTCAATTTTCCTCTCAATCTTGAGGGGTGTTAGAACTTAGACATGCGCACAGGTTGGATAAATTGGCCAATAATATCATTATATGAACTTAATGGTCTTGTCTCTTTACAATGACCAGCTAACTACAGGTACGACTTAGTTAATAGAGTGGCTTGATTTATCACACGCTTGACTTAACTAAATGGCTTGAAACTGGCTTGATACTTGAAAGTTAAAGCCCTTTTCACACTGCACTTGATAAGTGTGAAAGGGTCACACGGCAACGCGAAATGACTGAGTGACCAGCATGCCCACATTTGAAAGTGAAGTGCTGACATAGCAGCCTATAAGAAGAAAAATTGAGATTTTGCCGCTTGTTATATTGCACCTCGAGAAGATGCATCTTTGATGGTGATGATGATGATGATGATGACGATGACAATAATGACTATAAAAGACATGACAGCCCTTGTTCAAAAGTATATGTGCCACGCAACAGTCTCGTCCTCTTGTTCAATGAGTAGGAACAAATTGTACGAGCAGTGTAGCATATGTTGCACTTTACCTCTTTGACTGCCAGAAACGTTAAATAACGTTTAGTAAAATCCTATGGAGTGCCAAAGACGTTAAAAGACGTTTGTTTCAAAACATAGGTGAAACTAACCATTTTCTATTGTTGATTACTCAAAAACGGAATAAGGTAGAAACAAACTTTCATTTGGTAGTATGTGTGTTTCCATAGTCCAAACACATAATTTTCTGTGGACCTTGAAAGATCAGTCAAAAGATCAGTCAAAATGCTTAAATCGGCTGGCACCCGCGGTGATCCCTTTTCTGAAAATGTCTGGCAGTCAAAGAGTTAAAGACAAACAAATATTCTGATATGCCCAACTTTCTGTTTCAGTTCGTCAATCCTTAATTATGTCACACTAAACAGGGTAACAACGTTCTGTTGAGCAAACTAGACATCTCATAATCAGCCATGCCAGTGAACATTTGTCAGTCAGGACATAACCAGACTAAATGTGTTTACTGTACAATCTGCCTTACGGTTCTGAGGTAGGAATTCCAAATCCAGACTCTGGCCTTCCTGTCTGGAAGTTTTGCATGTTCTTCCCATGGACATTCTCTGTGTACTCCAGCTTCCTCTCACGTTTGAAAAACATACATGTGCATGCATTCAAGATGCTAAATTGTCTGTAGGTGTAAATTTGAGTATGATTGCCTGTCCAAATGTGCCTTGCAATTGGCTGGCGACCAATCCAGGTGTGCCCTGCCTCTCTCCCCAAGTCAGCTGGGATAGGCTCCTTCATGCCTGCAACCCAGTGTATAGGTAATGGGTTGAGCTATTCTAACTACATAAATCTCTGAAAATGTTCCTGGTTAACTGCGGTCATTGCCGGGGCAATATACAGTCGTCATATATGAAAACATAAAACATACATGGTGTGTAGACCATCATGCAAACCCCCCAAAGGAAAAATCTTTCGTGCAGCCAATGATGTAACTATATGTTATTTTGAGCTGACAAATTCCTGTTGGAAATGGAAACGTGATTTATCATACTCATGTAAAACGACTTAAACCAGATCCTGTTACAAATTTTCTTAGCACGTACTGAGAAATATTTGCCACTGGCAGAAGACCAGATGTTTTTTAAGGTCAAGGCATCAAATCCAATGTGTGACAATGAGCTACCCGTGACAGAAAAGGCTAGTTGGATCAAGTTGTTACTCAACCTTAAACAAACTCCATTGAATGAATTGCAATCAATACTAGAAGTTCTAACACTAGATATTTATTCTTAAAAAAAAAAAAAAAAAGGTGAGTTCTTAAGCAACCAGGCACAATTCTAGTTGAGTGTTTATCTTTAGTCATTTCTCGTTTTATTATGATATCATTGCCGTGTGTGTACAGACACCATGACTACATTTAAGAGTAGGCTTAAAACGTTCCTTTTTGATAAAGCTTATAATTAGGGCTGGCTCACACTTGCCTCAAATCATCCCTTCGTTTCACTGATAGTGAGCTCCTTCTGAATGCACTCGTCAAACTCTGGAAAGAGATGTAAAAATATTATACAATCATGTCTGCATTAAGCCCTTTTTTTTCCAAGACATTTAATAATTTGAATAAGCAGCAACATTTGTACCCTGACTACACTTCATGAGACCGTTTTGGTCTCCTTTTGGATATAAGCAGACAGTAAAATTGGCATATCTCAGGTGGTAAGAGTCTCCCACGTTAAAGGTCATGAGTTCGTTTTTTTTTACTTTTTTTTTTTGGGGGGGGGGGGGGGGGGCAAAATTTTGTCAAAATCTCTCCTTGCAAAATGTACTTAAAATTTTCAGAGTGAAAAGTCTTTAATAGTTTTTTTAACTCTTTGACTGCCAGACGTTTTCAGAAACGGGTTGTCCCCAGTGCCAGCCGATTTTAAGCATTTTGACTGATCTTTCAAGGTCCATAGAAAATTATGTGTTTGGACTATGGAAACACACATACTACCAAATGAAAGATTGGACTCTCATCTTTCATCAGAAAAAAAGTTTGTTTCTACCTTATTCCGTTTTTGAGTAATCAATAATAGAAAATGGTTAGTTTCACCTCTGTTTTGAAACAAACGTCTTTTAACGTCTTTGGCACTCCTCCGTAGGATTTTACTAAACGTTATTTAATGTTTTTGGCAGTCAAAGAGTTAATGGGATAGACGAATTCTCTCGTACACAATAAAGTAAAATTTTCTCCAACTATTTTACTCTCTTCCAAGTGTAAGTTTCACTCTGTTTAGAGTGGGTCAAAATAGACTCCGTTTAGAGTAAAATTTACTATACCGAATTTACTGTGTACAAGACGAAAACCAATGTGTCCATGTGGGTCCATCAATATAGCTATCATAGACATTTTTATTTCCTTTACTGCCAAATAAGGAAAAAACATTAGCACCAGTCAAGCAAAAAAGTGAAGAACTATTTCTTGTGAAAGGAACACAGTCTTGACTACAACAAATACTTATACAGGCACATCTAAAGTAAGCCCCCGTGATGCCTCTGCTGCAGCAGTGCAATACATCCGTAGTGGGAGTACGTGAGCATGCCAGGCCGACAGGACAGCAGCATCATTATGTGTCCCCGGGATAAATAACCCAGCCTAATGCAATACAGCACAGCGTGGCCAGGACTTGTCAAATGGGCCTCAGATAGCAGGGCCCACAACGCCCAACATCTGAACAAGTACACAGGAAATCCAGATAAATACATAAATAAATATGAGTGTTGTCGTTGGCAGGCGTGCGTTGTTTGAGAATACCTCTGTATATTTGGACTGCTACTTGAGGCTCACAGTTCTGCAGGACACTCAGTGTCTATATGGGCCTTTCATTGGGCTACGGCAAAGCTCCACAGAAATGAAAGCAGGGTCTGATGACAAGGCGAGCAATTCAAATCGACCAAACTTGGTGTATTTACGGTGAAAATATAGATTATTTATTTTGTCATCTATATTAAGCATCATTATTGTTAATAATAATCAGACTTGGGGAACTTGTCAAACTCAGACATTAGCATTCCGTGCTAAGTTCGCTACTGCCTCCTTAACAGTGCTATGATTTATGCCATTTATGTAGGGCTGTTATTTGCGCCCATATTTAGTTTGGGTCTGATATGTTGCATGTATTCTGCACTTTTGACATTGCTTGTTTACCACATTGACACATTACAGACGCTCCCCTACTTACGAACATTCGAGTTACGAACAACGGTACATACGAACATGTCTGCGCGCATGCGCGCATGTCAAAAAATGTTCGGAAAGAGATGCTGTAAATTAGATTTTGTATTGCGCACCTTTTTCCGAGTACTGTAGTGCTTCTTTCCGCCGCTAATACCGACGCTTGGCGCTGTGAGAGCTCACCCAGCATTGGAGGCTCAGCAACGTGTCGAGGAGGAGGAAGAAGAAGAAACGCCTGTCGCTCATAGATAAAGCCATCGCACTCTTCGAGCAGCAAGACCCAAATATTGAACGTTGCACAAAGGTTGCAAATCAATTGAATGATGCCATACAGTGCTACCGCATCATTTATGATGAAAAAAGAAGAAAACTGTGCAATCGTCGTTAGATCGCTTCTTTCGGCCAGTTTCTAGTAAATCCTCTAAGGAAGATACTCAATCAACCCTCATCTTCTTCTCCGCGACCCTCAACTTCTTCCTACATTGAAGTTACGGAGGAGGAAGTAACTTTTGAAGCCCATTCCAGCGACGACGAAGAACCTCTCATGATATAAAATCCTCCTCTTCCTCCTCCTCCTCCTCCATCAAATCCTTAAGCATCGAGTACATCTTCCAAAAGTAAGTTAAACTTCATTTTATTTATCTTATTACGTACATGTACATACTGTGTGTGTCTCTCGCTCTCTCTCTCTAACATACGTAGTACAGTACTGTACGTATTCTCTTTAAACATAAATTATAATACAAAATATAGCACTGAAGCAACTTACGAACAAATTCACCTTACGAACGATCGCTCGGAACGTAACTCGTTCGTAAGTTGGGGAGCGTCTGTATTTATGATTTAAGCTTTAGCTTTATAGTTCTGTTCATTTTAAAGACCACCCCAACAACCACGACCATCGCCATATGTGTCCCTACTTTTAGAATAGAAAGAAATCCACAAGCAAATTTAAACGTACCGAACATTTGGAATGCAGTGGATGTTGCTTTGGAACCAGTTGGATAAACGTGACTGC
The DNA here is from genome assembly GCF_051991255.1 of Vanacampus margaritifer. NCBI lineage: Eukaryota > Metazoa > Chordata > Actinopteri > Syngnathiformes > Syngnathidae > Vanacampus > Vanacampus margaritifer. The sequence goes on along the minus strand of NC_135437.1, from coordinate 25,002,020 downwards.
CCGCTTCCTTCACCTAATTCCTGCACCCTGGATGGGGCGGCATGTCTCAGTGGTAGAGTGGTCGTCTAGCAACCCAGAGGTTGTGGGTTTAATCACATGCCATTGTGACCACGTCGGAGTATATGTAAATGTAAAGCGCTTTGAGGGCCTTGTAAAGTGGAAAAGCACTAAATGAAGTACCAATTATTATCATTCTTTGGAAAAAAAAATTGAAAAGCTGATAAAACAGCAATTACACGATCATCTGTGACAATATAATTAATTTCACTTAAATCAGTCTGGTTTTAGAATCAATCACAGCAAAGAAAGCATTCTTATTCAGGTTGTCAATGATCAAAATTAATTTTGACAATGATAAAGCTTCTATCCTGGTTCTGCTCAATCTCAGTGCCGCTTTTGATACCATTCTGCTTTATCGCCTTAAACGTCTTAAAAGGTCCAGGGCGACTGCTCTTAACTGGTTTTCTTACCTCATTAATAGATCACTTTCAATTTGTATTTGTGACCACAAATCAGCTGCCGTATAATCTACCTATGTGGTGTTCCGCAGGGATCCATTCTTGGCCCTCTACTGTTTAATTTATACATGCTCCCACTTCCATAATTCATCACCATAACGTATCTTATCATTCTTGTGCTGATGACGCAAATTATAAACCCGCTTGAGGATCGTATCCAGTTGACTTCCTTCTCTGTAAAACCCTAGGTGTCATTTTTGACGAAGGCTCTCAACAAGAATACTTCCTTTATTATTTAAGAAAAATATCTAAAGTTAGATCACTTTTATCTGTGTGAGACTAAGAAAAGTTGGTTTGTGCAATCATCTTTATTGTTAACATTACTGTAATGGGTTATTTTTAAATTTTTTGGACTTAACAAATTAAGCACTACCCCGCCTACTGCCCAAAGCCGGCTGGGATAGGCTCCAGCACCCCCGCGACCCTTGTGAGCAGTAAGTGGTTATGAAAATTGATGGATGGATGGAAATCAAGCACTCACAAGTTCTGCTAACAATTGACAAAAACAGGTATGAGCAAATTACTCCTGTTTTAAAGTCTCTCCACTGGCTTCCAGTTAAGTTCAGAATTAATTTGTATTTGTTATTTTTAATATTGTGATAGTTTTGCCCCTCCCTACGTATCTGAGAAAAAGCTCACGAACTATACAGCAGACAGACAACTAGTACATTTTAATCTCTCCTCCTTCCTTTAAATGTAGCCTTAAAATATATTGCTTCTTACATGATTTAAATTACTTAATTTGTTTGTGTTAATATGCATTTTAAATGTATTGTCATCATGCTTTTTTCCTCTGAAGCACATTGAGTTTATGCTTGCCATATGAAAATAAATTTGGCATTGACATTTCGTTTGGGCATGTTCTGCATTTAGACACAAATGCTACGTAGCTATATTTAATGCTGCTTTTGTCATGTTTTATGTTCCTTCCAAACAGTGGAAGAGTGCCACAATCCCTTTCCTCGATCTACATTCAAGTCATATATCAGAGTGAAGTGGCTGTAGGTCAACACGACCTAGGTTCCCTGACTGTTCCTCCTGTTCATAGAAAAATTCCTTTGGGATTATTATACAGCAATGCCACCAGAAAAGACACAGAATAAATAAATAAGTAATATAATAATAAATCTGAAACAGTTTTGTAAAATGATCAAAATGGATGTTTTGGAAAGTAGAGAAAGAGGTCATCCCTCGCTGAATAGAAACAGATTGCTTTTGCTGACTCGTGACAGTGCTGGTCGTGAATAACGCAAATTGTGGCTGGAAAGACAACATCTCAGCCAACTACATTTAGCAACGCCATACTCGAGTTTACTCCTTGCAACAGATGAAAGTCATTCTCGTCACATAAACACATATAAGTTGCATTGTGTGTCTTTTTGCTGATGAATGCCACATTTCAAAAGTAATACTTTTATATTATTCGTCACAATTGATTCAGCTGGAAACCAAAAAAATAAATCAATTAAACAATGCACGCACATACAGAATCATTTAATGTGCATAAATGTGGTGTGAATAATATAAGGATTTAGGTGCACCTCCTTTACTGTCTCATCTTTCGTTCTGGTGAAAACAGGCCTTCTCTCACAATGGGTAGATTAATGGTGAACACATGTTCCGAGAAGGATACCGTCTTCCAGTGGCTGCAATTTAGGATTAGTGGAAAGACTTGGATGGAAAGACTCAGCCTCTCACTTAAACTTCTTCATCTCCCAAAGCCTCCGCTCATTTTTGTCTCCTCATTCATCCCCCCTCAAATCACCAGTCGAATTTTTTGGCCTCGCACTACCCCTGACAAGGTCGCTGAGCTTTCTCCCAGTGGAGAAAGATAAACAAGACAGATGCACACAAGGTGAGGCAGAGGCGAGATGAGAAGAGATGAGCCTGAATGCTGGGGAACAAAGCTCTGTGGCAGCAGAAAAAACACACTGGCAGTCAAGCACTTTGCGTCTCCAACAGTAACAGTGACAAGCTGTATCTCGCACACATGCACCTTTTCTGACCTTGAACTGCACCGTCTTGCAAAGACACCGGCATGAACTGTCAAGAGAGACTCACACGTGCACACTATATCATGATAATCTCTCGCGATCCAGGCTACTGTCATGGAGGTACGAGCGCCTGCCAAGGACATGTGAGAACTGACACCAAACCAGAACAAATAAACCGCACCATAAGTTTTTCCCCCACTGCAGGAACTGAGAGAAAGGGAGAGTGAAGATAGAGGAGAGAAAAATGGAGTGAGAGGGGGAGAAAAGCTACAGAGGGCTTTAACAGGGGAGAAAAGTCCACAGCACGCGGCCCAGAGTGTGCCTTGCATGCAACCGTTTCCCACCCACAGACCCGGTCTCCAATGTGCTACGCTGGCTGGGTCTCGATGGAGAAAGTTGCGGCTGACACATAAAGTCTAGCACGAGGGAGAGGAGATAAATAGGAAACAGATCATAATAATAACATATTATCACAGCACACAACAGCAAAAGAGGATTGAATCCAGGAAAAAAATGGCTATTAAGAACAAATCACAAACAACTTAAAAGAAATTGAGCACAAAAGGGGATTTGGAGACGAGATCTGCTCATAAAAGCAAGTGCCAAGTCAAAGAGCTGCTTTTAAACTTTTTCGCCTGTGCCATGTGTCCAAATATATCCATCCATTTTCTTAACCGCTTGTCCTCACAAGGGTCACGAGGGGTGCTGGAGCCCATCCCAGCTGGCTTCGGGCAGTAGGCGGGGTACAATCTGAACTGGTTGCCAACCAATCGCAGGGCACACAGAGACGAAAAACCATCCACACTCACAATCACACCTAGGGACAATTTGGAGTGTTCAATTAAGATGGAATGTGGGAGGAAACCGGAGTACCCGGAGAAAACCCACGCCAGCACGGGGAGAACATGCAAACGCCACCCAGGAAGGCCGAAGCCCTGGACTCGATCTCATGTCCTCTGCACTGGGAGACGGACGTGCTAACCAGTGAGCCACCGTGCTGCCCGTGTCCAAATATTGATTTTCTTTTTCATTAAACAAACTAATTGATGTTTGTACAATAAAGAGATGGCAACTTCTGGAAATCTAAATCACGATGTCTTACTTTTGTGTGTGAGTGACATGGGTGTCGTGGTGGAGGTCATCTATCGTGACTTTGTTCTGATAAATAATAATAATAATAAAGACCCTCGAGGGGTCGAGTAAGTATCTGAAATAGTTCCTGTGAACGTTCTCATCAAGTTTGATGTGATTGTCAGCCTCTCCAAGTAATATTTAAATATCTCATCCAATTTGCAGCTTTCTTGGCTGCATTGTTCCTTCTAGATTACTACCATCAGTTGCTAGGCTAAATAGTACTTGGCATTGCTGGAATTGGCATGTTTTCATCCAAACTTGTTGTTCAGGTCTATGAGAGCTGCACTTCATTAAGAACTTTTTCAATGGTTTCCAATGTAGTCTGTTCCAGAAAGCGTCGCAGTATCAGATTCCTAATATAGTGTCAATGAAATTTGACAATGAGCTTTTCCATATGAAAAGAACGCACAAAATAATCACAGCACATTCCCACAATTGCAAATAGTTGCGTTATTGTCCGCTCTTTTGGTCTTGTCATGAGTCAAGGCCCAAGTACTGTTCCAATTGAAAGTAAAAAAAAAAAACAAATAAAGCAAGAATGCACAGAATACCCAGATGTTGCACTCTGGGTCAAAAATAACCCAACTATGAATCAAAAATGGACCGATCCTCTACTTGGGTCGATTTGACCCAACTTTGAGTCAAAAAATGTGTCTCTCAGCGTAAAACAACTCATAAATATTGGTCAAATCCTTTACTTGGGTAAAAAAAAAAGGGTCATTTTGTATAAAACAACCCAGAAAGTTGGGTCAAATTGACCCATAAAGTGGATCGGTCCATTTTTTATCCTTAATTGGGTTACTTTTAGTGGTGTGAATTGCCTAGTACCTTGCGATTCGATCTGCATCATGATTTATAGGTCACGATTCGATTCGATAACGATTCATCTTGATACAAGTCTATAAGTCAATCATTGCGATTTTTTTTTTTTTTACTCAAATTTAGAAAATAATAATCAGTAAACTTGTAAATGTACACTGTAAGATTTGTATGAAAATATACTTCAGTCTTAAACTGTGAGCCACTGTATTTAACAGGTTGCACACTGTTTCATGTTTGAACAGCATTGAAATCAAATTTTAAGGCTTAATGTTAATAACATAACATTCTTCCATGCTTAAAGTGTGACCCCTAACCCTAATTAAGACATTTTATTGAATATTTCCATCAAAAATGGATCTTAGAAAATTGATTTGGCTGCATATTGAATAGATACGAGAATGATGCGCTCTATTATCAAGATATATTGTCGAATCGATTTTTTTTAACACCCTTCGTTACTTTTGACCCAACTGTTTTTAAGAGTGTGATCTTATCAGCTAGCCTACACCAAGGATAAATCGATTGGATACTTGGGGAAATATCCCAAAATGTATTTTGTGCAGCTATCAAGAAAATACATGTACAGACGCTCCCCAACTTACGAACGAGTTACGTTCCGAGCGATCGTTCGTAAGGTGAATTTGTTCGTAAGTTGCTTCAGTGCTATATTTTGTATTATAATTTATGTTTAAAGAGAATACGTACAGTACTGTACTACGTATGTTATGAGAGAGAGAGCGAGAGACACACACAGTATGTACATGTACGTAATAAGATAAATAAAATGAAGTTTAACTTACTTTTGGAAGATGTACTCGATGCTTAAGGATTTGATGGAGGAGGAGGAGGAGGAAGAGGAGGATTTTATATCATGAGAGGTTCTTCGTCGTCGCTGGAATGGGCTTCAAAAGTTACTTCCTCCTCCGTAACTTCAATGTAGGAAGAAGTTGAGGGTCGCGGAGAAGAAGATGAGGGTTGATTGAGTATCTTCCTTAGAGGATTTACTAGAAACTGGCCGAAAGAAGCGATCTAACGACGATTGCACAGTTTTCTTCTTTTTTCATCATAAATGATGCGGTAGCACTGTATGGCATCATTCAATTGATTTGCAACCTTTGTGCAACGTTCAATATTTGGGTCTTGCTGCTCGAAGAGTGCGATGGCTTTATCTATGAGCGACAGGCGTTTCTTCTTCTTCCTCCTCCTCGACACGTTGCTGAGCCTCCAATGCTGGGTGAGCTCTCACAGCGCCAAGCGTCGGTATTAGCGGCGGAAAGAAGCACTACAGTACTCGGAAAAAGGTGCACAATAAAAAAATCTAACTTACAGCATCTCTTTCCGAACATTTTTTGACATGCGCGCAGACATGTTCGTATGTACCGTTGTTCGTAACTCGAATGTTCTTAAGTAGGGGAGCGTCTGTATATCAGAATCAAGACGAATTTCACAAATACACAGCCCTTCAAATTTACTTGCGCCCTTAGGAAGACCGTACTTAGCAAGTTCACGAGACCTTACTCTGCAATCTTCATGTAAATACATAGTGGTGGCTATGAGAAGCTTATTATATCTAAAGCAGACCAACAATAGTTACTAACTTACTTGTGTTATGTTTTTATATGATACTTTGTTGTTATACACTGTTTTACACCCCTTTCTCTGTAGTGTGACACTTATTAATGATCAACAATGGAAATCCACAAAGACAGCAGACTGCGATATGCAACTGCACCAAACACTTAAATCAGTCATTCAATCACTAGAGGAAGCTTGGGGAAATGCTTTTTACGTACATTTTCCACAGTTTTTCATTCTGTCTTTCACGGGTAAGCTAGAGATCTTACAGGGGCTGATTTTGCAGAAGAGTTGGGGTACAACCTGGTCTCGTCAGCAATTAGTGGGCACATTCCAGCAAACGGCTATCAACACTTTGGGGAAATTTAGAGTCTTCAATTAACGTAACATGCATGTTTTTGGAATGCAGGAGGAAACCAGTGTGCCGCAGGCAGGGAGAGAGCATTCAAAATCCACAAAGAACAGTCCAAGTTGAAATTTGAGCCCAAAACTTTTGACTGCGTGGTAGACGTGCTAACCATGAGCTACTGTGCTGGCAGAACCTTGTCTAAGCAATGAACAACAACATGCGATGAGGGCGGGCAGATGTCTGTGGAAAGGGAGGCCAGGACGCCCACATGTGACCTCGGCTGCCACTACGGAAATTATTCAACCGATTATTCAGGACGTATTTCCCTCGAGCTGCTAAGCCTAAATAGCCAGCATTTACAATCCTAGGAAAGTTTCTGTTAGTTTTACCGTAATGATATCACTTCGGTGAAACTGCAGCTGTGCTGGAAGAACTGGTAGCTGTCAAAAGCATGATGTCAGAGACATCATCTTGGGCTGCAGAATTATTCAACAAAGATCATCATAATTAGGGTCGCGAGTGAGCTCGAACCTGTCTCAGCTCACTCAGCTCCCACCAGTGATAGCGATGGTACATTGTGATTTCCTAGGAATGTTGAAAAGGGATCCTATGAAAATCGAAATTTTTAAAAATAAATTGTCGCATATTTACATTTATCTGTTTCATACATTGTTAAATCATTGTTGATCATGATTGTGATGTCTGCAATAACTTTTTTTTGTTAAATCAAAGGTAATTTGAGCAATTTTAGAAGTGAGTATCAAACAACAATCAGCATCCATGAAGTAGATCTCATTTTTTAGAACAGTTGGTGACCTCTTCAATGAACCGACCATGCATGTTTTTTTGGAATGTGGGTGGACGCCGAAGTATCTGGAGAGAACCCGTGCAAGCGTGGGGAGAAAATGCAAACTGAGCCCAAGAAATCCCAACCTCGGAATTGTGACTAAATGTCATTAAAATGAATGAAATTAAATTGGATTTTTTTTTTTTTTTTTTTAATGTCCTGCACACTTGGGGAGCAGGACGTTAAACAACAAACTTGTACATCTATAAACAGAAGTGACAATTGACATGTATCTCATACATGTATAGTTCTCAAATCAATAATGATATGTGAGGTATTATGATATTAGTAGTACACGAGTGCTAGGAATTATGTGTGCTTAAGAGCTGCCACCGCTGTGAAATAATGAGTGCAGAAATTGGACATTTGCTGGCCAAAGTGCCTATTACGACACAGAACTGCTGTGAATAATGTGCCGAAATAACCGTGAAAATTGTTCCCCAGAGTCCTCTGAGCTTTGATGGAAAGCTCATAACGTCATTGTCTGCAAGTGCTTGGCAGAAAGGGCCAGGTTGCTTTGCGATCTTTCGAGACGGCCTCAAGTGTTAGGTTAAGTCAATTACAAATTCAAAATGGAATCTATAGATTTGTAAACATCTGACTGAAATTTAGAAAGAAACAAATTCGAGTAGAAAAAGAAGAGCTCACATCTCTCTTTGAATCAAGGTTTAAAAACAGAAACTGTGTACATACCTGAATATTGGTCACTTTGCTTTATTAGTCGCGGGGCTCCACGTCAAAACATGGGATATATGCAAATGTCAGATGGATTTTTGAAAAACGAAATTACCCTAAAAAAACGGTCAAGAAAACCAGTAAAGTTTTATTGTCGATTTTTTTCCTCCACGCTATGCCCAACACAGCTAGTTACACAGTAGCCTCACAGAAAAAGTTGATCGCTGCCTTTGGTCTGTGCATTCTCTGTCTTGACGTAAATGTGGAGTGACGCCGCCGTTTATGCACTTGGATATGGCAGCGTCCTGCCAGAGCTCGTTTGCAAAGAGAGAATTTTTTAAAATGACTTGTTTTTTAACCAAGACGTTGCTTTTATAGAAGTGCCATAGCAATCACAGCTACTATGCTCAATAGACGATAAATAATAAAAAATGATAAATCACATGATGTTTACATGTCGTTATGTTGTCTCACACACACTGCAGTAGGTGTTTTTGCCTTTAAATGCAGGTCAAACTCGGTCCTCGATGGCCGAAAACCTGCAGGTTTTTATAGGTCTCCCTCCCAGCTCGTCACTCAGCTGATTCCAATGAATAGGATTGCTATCAGCCTTATGGAGAGCTTGGTGATGAGCTGATCATATGAATCAGCTGTGTTGGAGAAGGGAAACATCCTAAATCTACAGGACTACGGTCCAGAGGACTAAGTTTGCCCACCCGTGGCCTAAAGTCCCTCTCTCTCCCTCTCTCTCTCTCTCTCAGTCTCAGTGTGTGTGTGTGTGTGTGTGTGTGTGTGTATGTGTCTCTCTCTCTCTCTCTCTCTTAGTCTCTCTCTCTCTCAGTCTCAGTGTGTGTCTCTCTCTCAGTCTCTCTCTCTCTCTCTTAGTCTCTCTCTCTCTCTCTCACTTAGTCTCTCTCTCTTTCTCTTAGTCTCTCTCTCTCTCACTTAGTCTCTCTCTCTGTCTCAGTGTGTGTCTCTCTCTCTCTCAGTCTCTCTCTTTCAGTCTCAGTGTGTGCGTCTCTCTCTCTCTTAGTCTCTCTCTCTCAGTCTCAGTGTGTGTGTGTGTGTGTGTGTCTCTCTCTCTCTCTCTCTTAGTCTCTCTCTCTCTCAGTCTCAGTGTGTGTGTCTCTCTCTCAGTCTCTCTCAGTCTCTCTTAGTCTCTCTCTCTCTCTCACTTAGTCTCTCTCTCAGTCTCAGTGTGTGTGTCTCTCTCTCTCAGTCTCAGTGTGTGTGTGTTTGTGTCTCTCTCTCTCTGTCTGTCTTAGTCTCTCTCTCTCAGTCTCAGTGTGTGTGTGTCTCTGTGTGTGTGTGTGTGTGTGTGTCTCTCTCATTCTCTCTCTCTCTCTCTCAGTCTCAGTGTGTGTGTCTCTCTCTCATTCTCTCTCATTCTCTCTCTGTCTCTCTCTCTCTCTGTCTCAGTGTGTGTGTCTCTCTCTCTCTCTCTTAGTCTCTCTCTCTCAGTCTCAGTGTGTGTGTCTCTCCCTCAGTGTGTGAGTCTCTCTCTCTCTTAGTCTCTCTCTCAGTCTCAGTGTGTGTGTGTGTGTCTCTCTCTCTCGCTCTTAGTCTCTCTCAGTCTCAGTGTGTGTGTGTGTGTGTGTGTGTGTGTGTGTGTGTGTGTGTGTGCGTGTGTGTGTGTGTGTGTGTGTGTGTCTCTCTCTCATGAAAAACTGGTAAATTGGGTAAAGGTTTTAAACTATCAAATACAGACAGGTGCAATAATTACTTGATCAATCAACAACCAATCGCTTAACAAATTAATCGATAATCATTTTGCGAATTGATTAATTGTTTAGAGGGCATGTTTAATTTAAAATTGAAATGTCAACTTCTTAACAGTAAATATTGTCAGATTTCTGTAATGCTTCATGGATGCAGACTTATCTTTGTGTTGAATAAAAAAAAAAAAGCTTTTACTTTGAAAAGCCATGATCAACGTTATTTGCCAATTTTAGAGACCAAACCAGTAACTGAAGCATAAACAAACTGTTTTTTTTTAAATATAGGGTTAGAAACTGGAATTACACTCTTTTTTTATCTGATTAATCTATTCAACAATATAATTGATAGATTAATCAATTATTAAAATATTATTAATTGCAGCCTTAAAAATATAGTAGGAATAGCTGAGTTTATCCTTTTTTTTTAAAAAAAATCTGTTTCTGTCTTAAATTTGATAACAGCTATGAGTTCACTGAGAGGTTTGATGATGTGATGAGATTGGAAACTGCTGCAGGCAAATGAGTCACTTACATCAAAACAAATGACGACTGTGGAAACACGGGACTCTGCAATTCACCTCATTTAAAGTGTTTAAAGAAGAAAGAAAGAAAGAAAGAAACTTTTGCATTCTACAAAGTGTGATACAGTCGGCGGTGAGATATTCAACAGTATTTTTGTTCTTGTTGGCAAAATAAACCTATGAATTTGGAGCGGTTGAGAAAAGAAATTGTATCTAGACACACAGTAGTGCAGTTAAAGGGTCAACTTGGGAAGTTCAAGAACTTTGTATTGACTGCAGTAACACAGTATTAAAGCAAACGTAATCCCTTATATTTCTTATATACCTCAATGCACATTTCTTTCTAATAGCAAGACGTTCAGAGTATTAAAAATAAAAATACGACACTCAGAGCTAGGATGGCACGGTAACTAACGAGTTAGCACGTCCGCTTCACAGCTCAGGGGTTGTACGTTCAAATTCCTAGTTCAAATGAGTTTGTATTTTCAAATGAGAAAAAGTCAATGTGAAATACTGTTATACCTTTACTTTTTGTGGGCAGGGTCCAATACTGTTACAAAGAAGCAGTTGCGGCCTGTGTCCTACACCGGAAAGAAAATATCTACAGCTGAGTGACGACAACAACAAATAGTATCGGACGGGTTTAGAAATCAGAAGAGAAAATGTTTGAATGGCTCAATTGCTGCTCCACTTCTACTGTTGATTGCTTTTGGGTGCTATAACCTTTTATGTTGTGTGTTTGACTTTAATTTCATCGGTTTTACTACAGTACATTAGGGATTTCATCGCTTAAGGTGTATCACTCAACAAGTTAGAGTGCGCTTGCCAAAACTGTTCAATCCCACTAAACCAAAAACACAATAAAGCACCACTTGACAGCAAGAAACAGATTGATTCATTGCTGAGTGTAGCCTTAGGGTTCGGCTATATGCCCAAAAGTCCCATCACTGTATTTTTTTGGCTTCGTTTGAATACACAATACGCAAACCGGTATTTTCTCAAAATGTTATAAAACTGTGAGAGAAAAATTCAAAACAACATGAAAAATGTAAAACACACTGTTAATGTAGCTATTTTTTTGTTTTGTTTTAATTTTTTAAAGAAAAATGGCAAGGGCAAAGACGGTTCCCCTCCCTATTTGAAAAAAAATACAGCTGCACATCAAGTCTAACAGGAAGTTAAACAAAATACAACTATGATAGCAAATATCTTAATATTTATCTGAATATAATTTGTTTATTATTATTTACATGGGCAGCACGGTGGCTGACTGGTTAGCACGTCCGCCTCCCAGTGCAGAGGACGTGAGATCGAGTCCAGGCTTCGGCCTTCCTGGGTGGAGTTTGCATGTTCTCCCCGTGCTTGCGTGGGTTTTCACCGGGTACTCCGGTTTCCTCCCACATTCCAAAAACATGCATGGCAGGTTAATTGAACTCTCCAAATTGTCCCTAGGTGTGAATGTGAGTGTGGTTGTTCGTCTCTGTGTGCCCTGCGATTGGCTGGCAACCAGTTCAGGGTGTACCCCGCCTACTGCCCGAAGCCAGCTGGGATAGGCTCCAGCACCCCCGCGACCCTAGTGAGGAAAAGCGGCCAAGAAAATGGATGGATGGATGGATGGATGGATTATTTACATGTATTTAATGTGACTACGCACAGCAATTATATTTTATATTACACTTCTATCTGTCAAGAACGAAGCACAAACACATAATGGCAACAGTGCCGTATGAAGCATTCGCCGCATAGCCGCCTTGTGCGTGCGCACGCACACGCCAGCGGGGGCCGTCCGTGAGGTCTGCATGGGGTACTCCCGAAAATGCTGATTCTTAGAAAAACACAAATGGCTCATTCATTTCCCTCTTCCACTTTCACTGATGCAACGGCCCTCTCACACTTAGAAACGGAAATGATCAGTGACTGCTGTTTAAACGAAGGCAGAGGCCAGCTCAACATCATCACACACACTCCTTCTGTTATTACATCACTGTGGGAAATGCAAGCAGCACCTCCAAAGGTGTAGATCTGTAATATGTCAATATCTCAGACCTCTAAAGTTGGCAGCTAAGTTCAAATGCGATAAATAGCCTACCAGGAAACTTTTAGAAGATTCCACCTCACACTCACAAATGCATATTTATGGTCATTGTAAATTTGGTGTTATATATTGTGAAAATCAAACTATTTGTCAATAACAAAAGACTTCTAAAAAAAAAGCTGTCCAAACACAGACTACAAGTATGTGAACGCAGGCAATCAAATGAGATCATTCAAAGGAACACAACAAAGGTTATGCACAATTATTATGTGTGTGTGTAATTTCTTTGGTATAGTTAACTCTTTGACTGCCAGACTTTCAGAAAAGGGATGCCGTGGGTGCCAGCCGATTTTAAGCATTTTGACTGATCTTTCAAGGTCCACAGAAAATTATGTGTTTGGACTATGGAAACGCACATACTACCAAAAAAAGATTGGACTCTCATCTTTCATCAGAAAAAAAAAGTTTGTTTCTACCTTATTCCGTTTTTCAGTAATCCACAATAGAAAATGGTTAGTTTCATCTCTGTTTTGAAACAAACGTCTTTTAACGTCTTTGGCACTCCTCCATAGGATTTTACTAAACGTTAATTAACGTTTTTGGCAGTCAAAGAGTTAAGTTATTTTTACATCAACAATTTGAAGAAGAATTTTCCAAGCCCTTATTCCAAGCCCCTTATTTTCTCTCAACAGCTACCCTATTACAGTTTTTCCATGGTGGCATTTAGTTATAAATATGCATAAATCTTGTCAAAGAAATTCCATGCTCACATATTTTCCAGGTTGATTGCAGCAACAGTAACATCCCAGTAATGTGGGATTAGGCATCATGACATCATATGTCTGATCCCAGATGACTCTTCCTCACTGACACATGTCTTTATAATTCCAGATATGCAAACAGGCATAAAGCAATAGCAATGGATGCTGTCAGACTATTTGGGTTTTATCTTTAAGAAACATATTCATGGTGTTCCATTATGAGAGAAATACTAAACGATGTGATTTCAATTTGAATGGTTGATTTGATATCCATCCATCACAGAAACTTGAATAGAATAAAATATAAAAGGTGAAATGGCAGTCACATGGTAGCACGCACACAGTTTGTGGCGAAGGGGTTGGGTAGCAGCCAGATATCATGACTTTCACTGTGATCTGCATATCCAGCTTTAAAACATACAGCCATGGTGGTGTGCTTGCAGTTGATTAAAAGCGTAAGCTTCTTGTCTCAACTTGCCACACGACTCAAGCAAATCAATTTATTTTTCCACCATTTCAAGGACTATCAGCCCCTTGCGCAACGCATTTACGGTAATGGCAGGAGCCGCTTCAATTGGCAGTGGATGAAGTTGACTGTGCACGCCCACAATGGCGCAAACTAAACTTTTTTTTTTTAAATCACGTTAGAGCCCGCTTGCGCACGTCTGCAAAAAAATACCAACACAAGGTCTAACTCGCCTCTACGCAGATTTATGCGCTTGATCTGGGCGCAAAAATAGAGCCCTTGGTTTTCAAACATAACCTTGCTCTGCAAGGTGAATTTTTGCGATATTTGTGAGTTCACAAACTCCCGAGAATACATCTTCTACCGAAAAGTAAAGATGTTTGTGCTTTTTTTCTTCCCTTCAACGAGAACAAAGGGAACATTTTCATCCGTGGCCGTGATTGGTTCATGACGTGCACAAGATGCCGCATTGTCCAATCAGCTCGAAGTACTGTACAGAATGTCCCGCCTTTCCTGAGCAAATCACCGTGGAGCAGTCCCAGATAGATATTGTGGAGAACTCCCTTGAGTGAATCACAATACCAATCTGGCTATTGCCAGGTTAGTTCAAACTATCATCAAGTGTGATATCACAAAACCTTGTAGAGAACGAACTCCTGTGTTTGTGTTTCACGTTTCTTTTGACTTTTCTGTGGTTTTTGTTGTTAAGAATGAGAGAATTTCAGCAGTACGCAAAGAGTGACTAGTAAAACACATCTAGACAAACTGGATAAAAAGCTAATTAGTTAGATCAAATTCCAAATGTGAGGTGAAGAGCTGACAGATTTAGGGTTGTTTTTTTTGTCAAATCAGCCGATTAGCCTTTAACTTTGGATAACCACATTTCAGTCTACATTTTGAATCAGACGAAGTTAAATTGTGGGATGATTAATGTCACGGAAGAAATGCCATAATCTCCTGCATAGCAAATAAGTCATAAAAAGTCAAAGCAAAACTCTCAGGCATCTGTTTTTTAAAGGAGCCATGAGGGAGTTTCCGCTTTCTCTTGGTTACATAAACAACAAAGCTTTAAGGTCCAAATGCCTTTAACAGTACAGCTACTGCCTGACCACTATGAGAGAGTGCTTCCGCCCTTGATTGTGTCCCCCAATAGGCTACACGAGCCAGTGAAAGGCAGACTGTACTATACAAAAAAAGTACTCCCACAAATGTGGGTCATAGATTTGTCAATGTGCACACACAAATTCACAAATTCATTCAAAATTGGGCAAAAATAAATACACATTCATTCAATGAATTCAATCATTATTAAGATTCAGAAAAAAAAAGAGCTTGTGTAATGTAAATATAGATAAGAAATAAATGCATACATAAATACTATGAATAAAAAGGTTACCCAAATCCCAAACACTATATGTTATAATATATTGAGAACCATACATAACTATTTTCACATTGACTTCTAATACAGTTACTTGGCAGTTTAGGGCAATTACATCTTTATTAACTCTTTGACTGCCAGACGTTTTCAGAAAAGGGATGCCGTGGGTGCCAGACGATTTTAAGCATTTTGACTGATCTTTCAAGGTCCACAGAAAATGTTGCGTTTGGACTATGGAAACACACATACTACCAAATTAAAGATTGGACTCTCATCTTTCATCAGAAAAAAAAGTTTGTTTCTACCTTATTCCGTTTTTCAGTAATCAACAATAGAAAATGGTTAGTTTCACCTCTGTTTTGAAACAAACGTCTTTTAACGTCTTTGGCACTCCTCCATAGGATTTTACTAAACATTATTTAACGTTTTTGGCAGTCAAAGAGTTAAAAGGGTTATATAAAGTATGTATGGGGAAATGTAAAAGCAATACCGCAATGTTTCTTTGAGCACACAGCCTAGAAAAGACCACATCTTGTTAAATATATTTACATCTTTCAAGCAACCTATGATATTTAACAAGTCCAAGGGTTTTATATATATATATATATATAAATAAATAAAAAGTTAAAAAACAAGTTTTTATTAGTGGGACATGGGTAAAGTAAGTTTTTCCCCAAATTCAAGCCAGACACAATTTATTGTGTGTATCAGTGCGTGTGTGTGTGCGTGTGTGTGCTATTACAAGCAAAGGGTGGATTGTTTCACCTGAGCTGCTTTGATCCCATTAAAAGACAGACAAACTCTGTCTTTCTCCATTAAAAAAAAAAGACCAAAGATACGAAAGCATTCCCACATTAGGGCCTAAAAACCACGTCCAAATCCCAGCAAAACCCTGCTGGACTTTCTTTGGGGGCAAATGGTTCTCTTTCTTAACTCCTGATGGCTAATTGCTCTGGCAGGGCTCTGGAACTGCTGAGTGGCCTCCAGCCCAGTTTCCACTCCATTCAAATTTCCACAACTCCTTTTCTTCTCGTGCTCTTTTTGCAACCATCATTCTTTCATATCCCCTTCTCCTGACCCAGTAGAAAGTTCCACAACTCACGCTCACTTTTCTCTATATCACTAGGAGTTCTTTTTTTAAAGTATGCATCTATCTCTCTGCTTCTATGTGTTATTCTGTCCCTGTTTTTTTTTTTTCAAGGCCTCCTCTCAACTTCTTTCCATCAACCTGTCCTCCTGAAGCAGCCTCTGGTGTTTCCTGCTGGATGGGATTCACCAACAGGGGGATATCAAGAACTTAGAGTGGATACCAAACCAAATTCAACAACCTTCCTCGTTGATTTATATACATCTCACGAGTAGCTCTTGTGAGTCATGGCTTGATTTACAGAACGGAGAGTCCAACGGCCCTCCTGAGCGGCACCACATGCATTCAGACTGCCAAAATGAGACTTCCAAAGCAGAACCGTGATAAAGAACTCTGGGGGATCAATGACCAACCTCCAGGGTTAATTCACATCTCTAATTGATTCCACCTAGCATGACTCACACGAGTTTGCGCAGACATCAGACTGTACAAACAAGCACACAAATATGCACGTTAAAAAAAACATCTGGACATGTAAACTTTAACACATGAGGTCAGGCCAGCTGTTTCCTAATATGCCGGTCACTGACCTGCTGTCAACACAAACTAAGTGGCGAGGACAGGGTCAATTAGCAGCGAGGGCAGAGTTGTGGACAATGAAGAAAGACACTGCAGTCCAACAGGGCCTGTAATGTGGATCAAAGAGGTTCTTGCTTTCATCAGTATTCTGTCCAAATCTTGCACTATTTGCCGGCCACATTGAAAGCAGATCGCCAACTGCTCACCTCTAGCTGTGTACAAGTCAAGAGCAATAAAACCATCCATTCACACAAGCTGCCACATCCTGCAAAGAAGAAAAACATCTTGAGTGTAATTAAAGCTCAGAAAAAGCCATTAAGACTCACAGCATCCTAGTCACACACTGTGGTAGGTAAGAGAGAAGTGGAACTATGGATTAAAATTAAAACCACCCCCGTAAGGGCAAACAGACAGATTGTGTGTGCACGCGTGTAAGTCTATGTCTGCTTCCTGTTAGGTGCGATTCAATATTTATTACCAAAGCACAAACAACTTTCTTGAAAAGGGACTTGAAACATACCGCTGTGTCTTTTGGTCTTTGGCAATTGAGTTGAGTCGAAGGTCAAAACTGGAACTGGAAGAAAGAAAAGGGAGAATATGTTATGCAGCTGTAGCCAGACCCTGCCAATATACTGGGTCATCCTCGGGACATGTACAGAGATCTACAGTGCCCATTCGCTCCACTGTAAAATAAAAGATTTATTTATTTTAACTCTCGGATGTAAAAGAACAAAGCACATATGTAATACGAAGTACTAACCTAATCACGTTTGCTTATATGAGAGAATTAAGTTGAGATCACTGAAAAACAAACAATAGAACAAATCAAATATATGAACAGATTTGTCAGAACAATTGAAGCAACAGTCGTCTACTTCACAGGCCAATGAAGCGGAATGTTTTTAATTAAAAACTGCTACACAAGTACAAAGGGAATAGATTCTAGAAATGGCCGCAGACAATGCTATGACCTTAAAACCTCAGTCATCTTAAGCATCTCGAATCACATGTTGTATCGTTCAAAAGCTGGGGCTATTAATGCTCTGAGAAACAGTTTGAAGAAGGTCTTGAAGATGATGAGAGATGAAAAAGATACATGTACAGATTTAACCTCGGACTGCAAAGGTTGTCTTGCAATGGAAGATTTTTTAAAAGAGCAATTTCTTGCTTTAACATTGAGGGCTCTATTTTCGTGCCTAGTGCAATCGCAGCGCAAAGTGCAGTCTAACTTGTGCGCATCTGTGAAGTTTCCTTTCTTTTAGTATTTTGTTTGACAAGCACAGATGGAATAGGGCATTATGTCCCATTGTGCACCATTGTGGGAGGGAACACAGACGACACCGGACAATCGAAGTGGCTTCCCTCATTCCCATTAAAATTAGGGTAGTGCAAACACACAGTGCTTGACATTGCAGAAGTAGAAATTGACTCGCTGAGGTCAGACAGATGAGATTGGTGTGCGCAGATTGCGTTTGGACGAGTAAACTTACTACAAGAGCTACCCTTGCGGATGATATGGGCAATTGGACACCAACCTTGCACCCCGCAATCATGCATTGATGTGTAACACCCACCGGTTTGATACAAAGTCAGGGCCCAAGGGTGCTTTTATTTTTATTTTTTAAGATAACAATGATAATAATTTGTTCAATGAACTGATTTATACAAATACCGTATTTTCACGACTATAAGGTGCATTTAAAAGTCTTACATTTTCTCAAAAATCAACGCTGCCCCTAATAGTGAGCCTTTTGTGTGCACCAAATTCCAAAATATGTAAATGGTACGTCAACTCGCGTGACTTAGGCAATCGCTTCGCTCGACTTTCTGTGTGGGAGCATTTCTGCCGTCATATTGCTTATATACAGGAAATACGGCCCTGGTTGAAGACTGGCAGGCATTAGAACCCGAAAGATTCAACTGAAAGATGACACGAGTCTTTCGGTTTAACATGCCTGCCAGTCGTCAACCAGGGCCGGGTTTCCTGTAGCGAGTTCCGCCACGATTTGTGAATGGATTGTGCATGCGTGGGCTAAACGTGTCCGCTTGCACTAATCGAGCTTTCGCAAAAGCCGGCATCATTTCTGAGGAGCCGCACGGAAACGAGGCTGACTCTGACAATACTAAAATGACAAGAGGGCAGCTGGCGTGTTTGATGGAGAAGTAGCCCAGCTGTTCGTTTCAGATACAGAAGATGAGGACGTTGAGGGATTTGTGGATGAGGATTGATCAAAAGTAACGTGAGTACATTTTTAAGTACTTTAAGTACAGCCAAAATCACTGTTTACATTGTTTAATACTTCAATAAAGTACAACCGAACTCAGTTCGGCTCGCGCTGCCTTTTTAACTCATTCACTGCCATTGACGGCTATAGACGTCAAAAATTAATTTGAACTATTTCTATTAGTTTGACATTTTCCCCCACTTTTGTTAACAAAAAAAAAACTAGATTTTTTTTTGGGGGGGGGGGTATTAGAACAGATATAAAATTAGTGATTAATTGTATTTATTTATTATGTAATTAATTTTTGATTAATTAAAATATTTTTTTCTTAAAAAAAAACATTAAAAAAAATGTTTTTTAATTTAAATCGTGAGTTAATTAGTGAAGTCATGCGATTAATTACGATTACAAATTGTAATTGCCTGATGCCCCTAATTTGTATTTATTTTTTCTTAAAAAAAACATTACTTTTTTTTTTAAAGAAAAAATAAATAAAAATTAGGGGTGTCGGGCGATTGCAGTTTTTAAATGGAATTAATCGCATGACTTCACTAGTTAACTCACAAATTTTATATCTGTTCTGAATGTACAAAAAAATTCTAGGTTTTCATACTCTTGTTAACAAAAATGAAAAAAAAAATTTAAAAATAATATTAAAATAATAAAAATAGTTCAAATGAATTTTTGACATCTATAGCTGTCAATGGCAGTGAATGAGTTAAAAACATACGCTAGCATGCATGCTAGCGTATGTTTTAGTGTGAAAGCATGTTACCAAGTTCACCAAGTTCTAAGAACTTGAAATGCAATGACATTTTGTACTCAAAATTATTATGTTGCACATTATTTAAACTTTGGCCAACATATTTGGCATTAAATAAATGGCACTTTAGTCAACATCAACAGAGGGAATGGTGTTTGTACAGTTAAAAAAAAAAAAAAGACAACATTTACAAAACAATTTATGGAATGTTGTGAGAGCCAATAGATACTGTAGCAAGATCCAAAATGTGCTGAAAGGTCAGTATTTTCTCAGTGTTAGGTATCTCCCATTTTCTTCTTGCATAGCATCCCAATTTTGTAAAGAAACCTGAAAGCACCGCTGTTGGGTTCAAACACCTGCACACATTCCATTTCGGACTAAGCTGCTGTACATAAAGTGCTTTCTTACAGCAGTATAAAGTGAGGGGCACGTGTCTGAAGGTCCACTCTGGAGCATAAGCACTCACATACTGCACAATGTACAAATGCATAAAAACATTCAAACGCACAGCCAAGCAGCAGACAGGCTATGCGTTCCTCTTTAGACTTGGAATGACTTGAGAGTTGGTGATGAGAATGTGTGTGAAAGATTGCATCTATTTCAAAATCACTGTGCATGCAGTCTTGGAACAATGCACACATGAAATACGCATTTGAAAGCCTTCTGTCTTTTAATGGATCAGGTAAATTTTGTTACAGAAATAAATTCGTGAGGTTGGCACGGACATGACTTTTTTGCTCCTTGCACTCTGTTTGCAGCCCTTTTAATTAATTACCCCTTTGAGAATGCACACAACTACCTGTATGCCAAAGAACGCATGGTGTCATGAACCTGTGTTTCCCAGTGCTTCACAATTATTATAAATCAGGTCTAATAAAGGGTGGAAAACCGAAGATCTAAGCGAGATCTGGAGCTTAGACGACTGTTTGGCTATGCTGCTGCTGTTAGTCTTCCTCTCCAGTGTCGGAGGTTTCTTGCCAAGATGGACGAGTGCGCGGCTCCTGGTTTCAAATTTTTATTACAACCACACGTAGCCAGTCCTTTCTGTGCTCCATTTCATAACTATTGTTTCCATTGACTCCAACATAAACCAGCACAAACCAGGAATAAGCCAGCTACATGCTGATAAGCATCACGTTGCTACGTTTTGCATCAGCACGTGAAATACAAACAAAAAAATGATCAAATATTAACCATATGAACTCCAGTCAAGGGTTCGGCATGCGGTGATGATTGTATGATGTACTGTACAACCCACGGCTAAAGACAATTAACTCTTTGACTGCCAAAAACGTTAAATAACGTTTAGTAAAATCCTATGGAGGAGTGCCAAAGACGTTAAAAGACGTTTGTTTCAAAACAGAGGTGAAACTAACCATTTTCTATTGTTGATTACTGAAAAACGGAATAAGGTAGAAACAAACTTTTTTTTCTGATGAAAGATGAGAGTCCAATCTTTCATTTGGTAGTATGTGTGTTTCCATAGTCCAAACACATAATTTTCTGTGGACCTTGAAAGATCAGTCAAAATGCTTAAAATCGGCTGGCACCCACGGCATCCCTTTTCTGAAAACGTCTGGCAGTCAAAGAGTTAAACCATCTGTTAACATGTTCCTAACATTTTATAAACTTGCTGCCTCAATTGTGATATGAAACAAAAATGGCAGTTTAGCTGTTTGTACGGCGCCTGTAAGACAAAAAGGGTGGCAAGGCACCTTCTGATCCCTTGCTGAATTGTTCACAGTGTCGCTCCCACATGAGATTCATTTAACTGGGGTGGCTGGGAGTTTGATCTGGCCTGTGTATCCTGGCTCTGTTATGTGGAAAGTATGGAAATGAACATGCTCCAGCAATGGACATCTGACAGCCTTTGATGCTTGATGAAGGACAGAACCGGACCACTATGGGATTAATATAAACACAATGTGTCAAGTGAAACATTGTGTCGCTTGGTGGGAAATCTAACTTAATAATTATTGTCTGTATATGTCACTAATGTCAGACATACGATCAAGCTGTGGTTGAGCTTCGGGGGGGGGGGGGGGGGGATATGTTCGTTGACTGTGATGCTAATAATGTAGCTCAAGCATGCAGATCAAATTGATAATAATGCCATGTTGAAGCCATCATAGACACTAATTTATTAGTAGCAATCCAGTTTCATACAACCAATTGCCACATGTTTTTCCGAGGACAATATTCAATAAAGTTACTCGCTTCCTTATAGTCCTTACTATCAGATTGTTAAGTGTGAAATGTACGTATTTCAGCTCAACTTCTCCAGTCTTCAGCATTTGGACTATAAGGCCTAAACTGCCTCTAAATGTCAAGCCACACTTTCCAAGGCATTGATTCTTCACATAGACACAAATATAGATTCAAAATTCTATCGATTTTTATCTGACCGCATATGAGAACATTTACTGAGAACGGAGAGGGTAAAAGTGTATATATATATATATATATTGCACTGTACGGTATACGGTATATAATGTGGGTTTGACTGACATTTGTCTGTGGGGCGTCCTATAATAATAAAGAATACATTTTATTTCAAACACTTTTCAGAAAATCCAAGGATATGAACCAATATAATGTTTGATTTAGTCATAGATTTACGTATACATTAAAAGAACAAAGACATGATCAGAGTGGTTTTAAAATCAATGAAATGCAGGCTGTATCCGCAATGAACAAGACCCTTGATTAATTCCATATTTATTTGCTGGCAAATAAATTCTGGTTCTAACCCTCTATCTTAATGACTCCACAACACACCAATGAGCCACTCACACAAACTCAAGTTTGGGAGAGATTCAAAAGAAAAATCAGTTCATAAGTAAGTGTGGAAATAAGAGTTTACAGAATCTATACTTTCAGAGTCATTGAAGACTCAGTGATTGTTGTCAAGCCATGAGAACAATCAAATACCCTTGTAGTGATCCCAGAAAGTTGACCAATAGTCTGAACAAAGATGGAACTGGACGATCATTGATGTTTAAAGAATGACTAAAGCGGCATGACATATTTGAATTGCTGTTTCTAATTAAGTAAGTCATCAAATCCAGACTTCTTTTAAATTATTTTTCACATTATTGAACTTTGCTGTATTACAGTCATACACCAGCATAATTATGAATACTGGCTCCAAGTCCAAGTAAAGACTGCAAAATCTTAGACAATGTTTTACTTCACAGCAAGAGCATGACCATTCATTAAAAGCACAATGGTGTTGTCAAACTGTTATCGTGATGGAATGTCACATTATAGACGATCACGATATATGCGAAGCAGGATCATACGAAAATCAGATAATTGTGTGAAATACCATCATAGGAATTCAATTGCTGCTATATTCCATTTATGAAAAATGCTTTGACGTGACTATTTTTCTTTTATCTATTTGTATCACCCATGTACTATTGAAAAAAACCCGACTCGAAATATTAAAGCAAAAAAAAAAATTATTAGTAAATGTGTTTCGTAAAACAGGGAACAAAGGACTCTGACACAATCTATCAAATCAACAGCGCTAAACAACAATGAACACATCCATTGTTTGTTTGTTTTTTAAGTTACATTTTCTTCAGCCAAGATACTGAGAAAGTTCACACGATATGACAACGCATTGGATTCCACTTGCAGAAGTGTTCAAAAACTTTTGTTGAGGAACTGTTCAGTCAAAGTAAATAGTGAGAAAGATTGTTTCCAGTCAGACAGGGTGTGCTTAGCTATGGATGCAGGAATGTGCAGGACGCTATCCCAGAGGGAAGTAGAAGCATTTGGTGTTGTGGTTAGACGGGGTTCAGATCCGGTGTTAAAGAACGTGCCTTGTGTCAAAAACAATGCTTTTCAGTTACAGTGTATTGTGTGAGGTTAGGGTTTGTGGTCGGCAAAATTTATAGTGCATCGTGAGCTGTCAAATGTTTAAAAGTGGAAGTGGTGCATTTTTAACTACAAGTTTGAAAAGTTGTCATGCCAATCTATCTACATAAACCAACGTGAGGGGATGTAACTGTGAGAAAACAGGCAACTCTATGGGGCAACTGTTTCTTTATAAACAGCCAGGTGAAATTGAAATGAATCTGCTGTATTTTTTCATGTCAATTTCACCAAAGTAATTTTACCAGTTAACAACACTAAAACTAAGCCTTCTCAACTGACTTATGGAAAGAGAGGCTCATCACCAGCCACGCACAGAACGGACACAACACGAGACGTTTTACAGTCGGGATGGTGCGTTCAAAGTGATGAGCAGAGTTAGTTTTCTGCCGCACAGAGAACTTTTCATTTAAGCAAAAATAAATGAAATAAACTTTGATCATATCTGACCGAAGCACCTTCATCCACATGTTCACGCTGTCCCCTGCATCGGAAGTGACACTTGATACTGCATGCCTTCCTTTTAACACTCTTCCATTAAGGCCAGATTTGGGGAGCGCACGACTTGTAGTTGTGCCACCCGAGTTGTGGATTTCTGCAGCTCCACCAGAGCGGCCATGACCCTGTTGGCTACTTCTCTGACCAGTGTTCTCCTCGCTTACTGTGTCAGTTTAGTTGGACGGTTATTTCTTAGAAGATTGGCAGTTGTGTCATATTTATTTTCCATTTTTGGATGATGGATTGAACGGCGCTCTGGGATATTTTTCGCAATACCTCAGCTTGCTTCAAACTTCTTCGCAACTTTGTCGCTGACCTGTCTGGTGAGTTCCCTTAGACTTTTGTGATACTGCTGTTCACTAGTGATCTCTAACAAGTCACTCAGGTCGTCACAGAACAAGTGTATTTATACTAAACCTGCAACTGACTGCCGAAATATCTGACCTTAAGTTGTCGCTGTTTTGAACCTCCTCAGTAAAAGAAGTACAGAAAAAGGATGGTTGCTTGATGGATGAAAACACAGAGCCATTCAGCGTGGAATGCTTTGAAAAAAAAGAACACATTTCAGATTGCTAATTTCAATTTGCTAGACTTTCATCTGAGCAACGTTCAATAAAATTGATTTTATAATAATAATAATAATAATAATACTAATAATATTTAGGGGTGTCAGCCAAATAAAATGTTTAATTGTAATTAATCACATTACTTCAATAGTTAACTCACCATAATCACAAATATTATATCTGGTCTAAATGTACAATAAAATATTTTTTCAAAGTTTTCATACTCTTAACATTAAAAAAATGAATATTAATAATAGAAATACGGCTGCATCTTGTAGTCATTGATACAGTAATTTCATAATAATTCATAAAGTTGAGTAAAAAATAATAATAAATGTACTGTATTGTAAAAAAAGAGTGTGATATTGATTTGTGTTGAGGTCATTTTTCTGCCATTAGATGGCATAATAGCATTTATAAGACGGTGACAGCTCAGTGGATTTTTCTTTTCATATTAAGGGTTATCTAATATTTAGCATAACGTAACTTGTGAAATTCTTCACATTTTAACAATTGTAAAATACAACTTGACCCCAAATCTCCCCAAATATAGGAATTGAATTTATTACTGCTAATTTTTTACATGAATGTGTCTGCTGTGTTGTGACTGGAATTCCCCCAGTACAGGCTTTCCAAGTAAGGGGTGGTCATTAATCGCGGGTTAAAGAAATTAGTGGCGTTTAGGAACTTTAAATTAACTCAAAATTTACACACTAATTTTGACTCCCCTAATAATAATACATTTGTGAGTATACTCATCTAATTTGCAATCTATGGCCAACCAAAGATATTCAAGCTTTTTTAACAAATCTGTGTAAAGTGTACTAATTTTCGGTATGTTGAGCACTGTAGATTTATCCACTCAATCCACAATGTATTGGCCATATGGCTAGTTTTGATCTAAACTATTAGGTCTTGAATTTCCTTCTTCCTGTATTGTTTCATTGTCACTGTAATGAAAGACAACAGTCAAATGCTGGATGGACAATCTGGATAATAAAACAGCAAACTCGCAAACACTCTGAAGCATGTGGCTTTTGTCTCTGGGGGGAAATGACTGCAGTCGTCAATAATGGGTATTCATCTGGCCCGGCTCCAGCTGGCAGCGATGCAAACACAGACACAAAACGACACGCTAACTTTCATCCCTTTGCACATGCTGCCTGCACACAAGGAATAAAAGACAACAAAGACAGCTGTTAAACCTAATTTAAACATTCACAGATTACATACTCGTTTTCTAAAAGTGTGACATAGTACTTTCCCTGTGTCGTTTGAATCCTCTGGACATAATACTGCAATGTGTGTTACAATTTAGCCCAATGTCAGAGACTGTCAGTAAAATAAATTATAAATGTGCATCTAATATACCTTCTTTTCCAACAGGAGACAGCAGGAAAAACATACAAATGGGCATCCAACCTCATGTTGACTTTCCAATGCAAACACCCAATAAACCTGTCTGAGACTTAAAGGGCAATCACTCCGTGTGTGTGTGCGTGTGTGAGGGCGTGCAAAGTGAATACATACAGTACACACATTCACACATGCCTTTGAATCACCAGCAATTGGGAAAGGGGTTTAGTGAGAGGGCTAGCAAAACATTTTCCAGCTATGCTAATTGGCATACTTTCACATAGGCAGGAATGCTATGATAACATCCACCTCTATTCCCCAAGGGGACCTTGATCCTGCAAGGTGTTTACTGGGTCACGGAACCTTGGTGTGTATGAAAGCAAAGGAGAAGGCCCCCATTTTAGCGATGAAAAATTGGGATCGTCTCATCCTCTTGGGCCGACACATGATGGCATTTCAGTATGTTTGGGGATGCTTCCCTTCATATTTAGAAGCCACTGATGTTTTGAAAGCCTAGATTGAGGAAGACGTTGTGCCATTTTGTAATAGACGTCCAAATGTTTTCCCACTGTGAGGGACTTGTGGGGAAATGTGGTCCGTTCCAGGACAAAGTGGAGCCCTGTCTCTGTGGGGGATGGTCACAGATGCATGGGATTGATGGGGTGGTGATGAGAGACTGAGATGTCAGGGAACAGTCACCCTTTCAAAGTGAGACCTGTAAGAGATGCCTGGTGGGGAACTCTGTGGCCCATCATCACCTCTACTCTCTGACCCTGGACCGAGGAAGAGGAATTACCGAATAGGATGGACACATATCACTTGCCATTGAATTATTATGATGTTTGACCAGAGTCAACTGCCGTGGTAAACTATATTTGATTCAACTTAAATCGACGGTAACTTAAATATGTACATCAAGTGTTGTTGTGGGGTTTGAAGGGAATTACATGTTGGGTAAAAACTCTGCCGCCCAGGTATTTCTGATAGCGGAGACACTGAAATTTGAGACTGATAAATATCACTCTGGTATTTAAGGGGAGACTGCAGGTATTGTTCAATATGAAAGCAAGCGGACACACATTTGCCTGTCAAATTACAGATATACAGTGTGAAAGTTGGACCTGTTTAGTTGAACACTGAGCTCTTGTTCTGTTGTATGAACAGGTTTCATGTTAATTGTACCCTCTACCATCTAGCTGAAAAACATTTACTTCTCCTGCCTGTCACAATACGTGTTGATATATATTATTGTAGTAAATAATTATGTTTAAACCTATGAAGAGAACATGATAAAAAATACCTGATAAAGAAAGAAAGAAAGAAAGGTGATCTAGACCCTCTCTGGAACCAGAGAAACTCAGTCAGGTTGAAATAAATTATTTTCTGTCCATATTGACACTCTTCTGTTGCCATGGTCTTGCTTTGGGTTTGTTTACAGTAATTTGAAGTCTGGGTGGCACTGGAATGTTTTGAGGGACAGAAGCTTATGCTGCATTTAAGATGATTTAGTTGCCCAAATTATGGGGTGGCTTTCAGACACTTATCACTTTGCACAGTGAATGGGATGAAGCAAGTGATTATTTGAAATCACTTAAATGAATTGCTCTTTTAAAATGAGATATTTCACGCTGCATTAAGAGTGTTACTATTCTATAATCTTTTCTTTTCTCTTCTTTCTTTTCTTTGATCCTTCCTCGGGTCTCCTGACAACCTCACGACTCTAGCTGGATTCTGAAGTAATCGGTTTAGGTGAACGGTATGGGATTTTTAATAGGTTTTAGGTGAATTAATGAGCACACACACACTCAGGCACGTACAAAAAAAAAAGAGAAAGAGCGAGAGCAATGATGATGACGACATGTCGAATCGGTAAGATTACCGAATGAACAATACTGAGCTCTCTCTCCAAAAAAAAAGAATGTTACTATTCATCCATCTTTAAATGATAACTATCACTGAATTACTTTCTTAAAGAACATGTTTTTTCATATAGTGCTATTATTAGCATGTGCAATGCATTTAGATTGGATTGGATCAATCTTTTGGATCCCCAAAAAGGTAAGATGTGATCATTTTCAGTTCTAAGTCAAGTTAGATCTCACAGCGGCTGAACAAAAACTACAGTAAATAATTCCCTCAGAGTGGGCATAAAGCGACACATTGCAGCTCAAAACTGACACTAACTCTTCATTTATCATGTGTGCTCTCATCCTGATTAGTGTTGTTCCAATACCGGTATCGTGAGAGGCCCCGATACATTAAAACAGTGGTATCAGTATCGGCAAGTACTAACAAGTAACATACCGATACCATTATTTCTGACGCTAATAGGACTTTGAATGCAGCATCTTGTGTCTTTGCTTGTCCACAACATTCACTGATGTGTGATGTGTTCACTGCATGCCGAGCCAAGATATCCTATTGGCCCTTGAATGCTCTGAACCAATGGCAGGGCAGGTTTTTCATGTGGGGTAGGGGGGGGAACTCAAAGTGGATATCGGAATCGGTATCAGGGGCCAAAAAAACGGAAAAGGCTGAAGAAACTCCTATGTGACAGGGAACTGTGACATAAATAACAGGATATTTTCTGCTGGGAGTTAAGATAGCAAATAAAGATGGCCAGCAGACAATAGAAATGTTTTACGAGACATTCATACAAAGGGATCCAAATAGCAAAACCAAAGGAACAATTGACCTGGCTCTGGTGATATATTTTTTAGTATTCAACTCATGTCTTCAACCCAAGTGACTCAATGTTGAGCGTGTTTACTGCAATCTTTGAACAGATTTGCATTTTTGTACTTGGTTTGAGATAATGACAATGTGTGTGTCATTTTGTTTCTGGAGCCATTGTCTGACTCTCTGTGATGATGTGTGAGAGCCAAGGTCTGGCTCAATAGCTCCATGTAGGCTCTATTTACCAAGCATTGATGGAGTCCAGATGAGCTTTCTCTGGCTCCCCTTCGTTCTCTACATGCTCAGTGAAGCTGGACCACCAATTTCAACAGCCAGGCAGAATTGCACTGGCAATGTGTGTAGTCACGTAACAACAACTGAGGAAAGAGCTGGATGATCTTCTGTCGTGGCAACATGGGGTGCCATGTCCAACTTACAAACCCCAGTTCCATTGAAGTTGGGACGCTGATGTAAATAATAGACAAATGCATCCGTACATACAGTACGTAACATCCATCCATTTAGCTGCTATGCATATCGCTTCTCACATCCACCAATCCATTTTTTTTTTAACCGCTTAGTCCTCACAAGGGTCGCGGGGGGCGCTGGAGCCTATCCCAGCTGGCTTCGGGCAATAGGCAGGGTACACCCTGAACTGGTTGCCAGCCAATCCAGGGCACAATCGCTTCTCACAATGATTTGCAAATCCTTTTCAACCTATATTCAAATGAATTCACAACAAAGCCAAAATATCTCATGTTTAAACTGATACGTTCTATTATTATTCTTTTATTTGCAAATATTAGCTCATTTTGAATTTGACACCTGCAGCATGCTCCAAATAAGCTGGGACAGGGGCATGTTTACCACGGTGTTATATCATCTTTCCTTTTAACATCACTCAACAAGCGTTTGGCAACCGAGGACAATAATTGTTGAAGATTTATAGATGATATCCTTTCCAATTCTTGCTTGATTTACAGCAAGCTCAACAGTTTGAGGTCTCCGTTGTCATATTTTGCGTTTCATAATATGCCACACACTTTCAATAGGAAACAGGTTTTGACCAGTGTTGGGAATGTTACTTTATAAAATGAATTAGTTATAGTTACTTGCTCCAAAAAGTAACTAAGTAATTGAATTACTTCACTATAATAAAAGTAACTCGTTACCAGTCAAAATAACTATTTTCACTACTTTAAAAAAGTGTTTTATATCAAATATTTAGGATTTTTTTTATTCTTATATCATTATTTTATGTATTTTATTATGTTTATATTATTATTATTATATATTTATTTTTTTAGATAGAAAATTCAAATTATGTCCAGGCTATGTAGAGTTTTTCCATTGATTTTTTTTGTTAATATTTATATCACACAAGTGTCTCACGCCATCATGACAGATATCATTTACAGTATGCTCTACCACTGCCAATTACTACGCAATCAGAGAGAGAGAGGAAAAAAACTTGATATATGGTGATTTGTGGCACATGTAACATTTGTAGACAGTCCTAGCACAGACAGTTAAGAGTTTGCGCTGGCGAGTGTTTCCCGAGTGTGTCACCATGACATATCTTTTCTTTAGCTGTCATGGTGCTTGTGGAGTCGCGAAGTCTCGTAATGTTCTTCATGGAACACAATTGTCTGCGAATTGCTTCTCGTTGTGACCCTTTTTCGGCACATCTCTTATAATGTTATTTTGGCCAACGTCAGTCTTAAAACCCCAAATCAGTTCCATGGCTACGGACATGGACTCTTGCTAAATGCTAAGTTTATTGTGAAGGAAGACACATTGTGACATGTTTGCAGTGCGCGGCACCTACAAAATAGAAGTCACTACACATTTCACCTGTCAAGTCACCTTTATTGTGATGAGGTGTGACAACAGTCCATCTAACTGTGCACAAATGACATTTTCAAGAAAGGACTCGGAACAAGCTTTCCGGAAAAGTGCACACGGCTGCACAACATACTGTAAGTATATTTCAATCATCATCATCACTGCTCCTGCGTTGGGGCTGGTGTCCCGTCCCGTTGCGTAACGCCAACCAGGTGAGCCAGGCCCCTCCAATACTAGCTGTCTTCTGCCAGCAGATCTGTATCTTTCATGGTAACTCCGTGTTGTTGGAGGTCGTCCGCTATGATGTCTAGCCATCGGGTGCGGGGCTTTCCTCGTGGTCGTCTCCAGCCTGCAGCCTTTGGGTCAAACTTCAGAATGGCTCTTGTCGGGTGGTCAGGGGGAAGCCGAAGAACATGGCCGAACCAGCGAATGCGGCGTTGTGCAACCAGGCGGGAGGCTCGCTGGCGCCACCTGATGTTCTTGATGGTTCTGAGAGCCCTAGTGTCAAAGCCATCTATTCTTGCGGCCAAGTTCTTACTTAAGGGCCATGTTTCGGAGCCATAAAGGAGAATGGAGAGCGTACAGCGGTGTTATAGATTTGGAGCTTTGTCGTGCGTGTGATGGTTTGGTGCCGCCAGAGTGGTTTCCAAAGGGAGAGGCTGCCAGGGCTCTCCTGCGGAGAATCTCAATCCTTGAAATGAATAAACCAATTGTAACGCATTGACACATTTTGTACAATAACGATAATAGCGTTTCAAATATGGGGAAAATAATTCAATTAGACTACTCCGTTTATGAAAAAATAACAAAGTTACGTCATGCTGTTAGTTTCAATGGCGTTGTTCCCAACACGGGTCATGACTGCTGGCAAGCCAGTCTAGTACTTGCATTCTTTTACTTGCACTACAAAGCCACACTGTTGTAAGACTTGCACATTGTGGGTTTGCATTGTCTTGCTGAATTACAGTAAGCAGGCATGTCCCTGGAAGACATTGCTGAGAAAGCAGCATATGACGATCCAAAACCTGAATGCACCTTTCGGCATTACGGCTCCCTTCACAGATATCCAAGTGACCAATGTCATGGGCACACCCATTCTGCCACATATTCATGTTTTTAAACATGCACTGATAACAATTGTTTCCTCTTGGGCCCAGAGGACACAATATCCATGATTTCCAAAAACAATTTGAAATGTGGACTCGTCAGACCGCAGCACACTTTTCCACTTTGCATTAGTCCATATCAGATGAGGTGGGGCCGAGAGTGGTTGGTGGCATTGTGTTTGTTGATAGATGACTTTCATTTTGAACGGTGGAGTTTCCATTTGCATTTGTAGATGACTGTGATAACCGACAATGGTTTGTTGAAGTGTTCCTAAGGCCACCTACAATATCCCTTACGCAATTATGATGGTTTTTAAAGCAGCCAGAGGGATTGAAGGTCACAGAAGTTCAATGTTGTTTTTTGTCTTTGCTTCTTACGTGCCGAGATTTCACCAGATTCTCGGAATCTTTTGATGATATTATGGACCATAGATAATGAAATCCCTGAATTCCTTGCAGTTGTTGAGAAAAATATGGACTATTTGCTCACGCAGTTGTTCACAAAGTGGTGATCCTCGACCCAACCTTGCTTATGAGGCTTTTGGAGATACACTTGTACACGAACATGACATTCACCTGTTTTCCTTTAACCTGTTCACCTGTGGAATGTTCAACAGGTGTTTTTTTTTGTACATTTCTCAACTTTCCCAGTCTTTTGTGGCTCCATTCCGATCTTTTTTTTAGAACATGTTGCTGGCATCAAATTCCTAATGAAATAAAATAAACAATACATTCATCAGTTAGATTATCTAGAATATCTTTTAAATAATTGTATTATGTTTTTATTTACATTTTACGGAACGTCCTATATTCTTCTGAATTGGGGTTTGTGGAACAATTACATGAAAGCAGAACAGTAGTTTTGCAAGACAAAGCTTGGTTCTTATTTATATCCTATTATTCTTTCTTGATTTTTTTCCCCCAAGACTATAGATTGTTTTGGTGGTCCGTGTTTCACACTTTTCATAGCTGCAAAAGGAAATGATTTCTTCCTCTCCAGGGGTTAGACAGGGGACTTCAGGGGAAAAATAAGACCCCAGGTATAACGCATAGATGGTCTCCAGGCCCCTTTCTCTCTATGGAAAAGCACTCATGAACCCCAGGGTAATCACTTCCATGTGCAGAACCCCAATAAAACCCAAACAAAACTATAATAACAACATCAAGGAAAGAGCCATGTTATTGCATCGCAAGTCAAAATCTTCAAAGGCTGACTCTTCAGCGGGTTTCATGGATGCGCCTCTGAGGACCGGTGATGCTCCAAAGTCACTCATGTCACCACCTCTCACTTTTATTCAGTGTGATGGAAGCTTAATTTACTTTATTAACAATTAGGAGTAAAGATGATTAATATTACTAAGATGGGAGCATAGATGTCGTAACAGCACGGACAACCCAGGCAATGGTGTAGTGCCCTGAGCAGAAGAAGTCCTGGAGAGCTGACATTGGCTCGTACCATTCACAAAACAAAGGCAATGCAACGACGTGGTGTTGGGTATCCCCCGCATGGGGACCTTTACGAGCTGTCGCTGGCTAGTGGCTATTATCATTACTAATTTTTTGGGGTCAAAAATTATAATTTTTTTTAAGAGGGGACTGTCATTGCCCAATGCCCATGCATGCCCCGCCTCCTTTTGACAAAGCTGTTGTGATCATTTTAACACTTAAAGTAACATGATGACAAAAACAAGTTCCACGTACTTTGAAACAAGTTCTCTCCTGCTGCCATTTTAAAATGTGGAAACTGCAACGTCACGATGCGTTTACGTCAAGACAGAGCACAAGCAGACCTTAATATTACGATTGAACTGATTACATGACGCTTGATCAGATTGGTAAAAGGAATATAGTACAGACGCTCCCCACCTTACGAACGAGTTACGTTCCGGACGATCGTTCGTAAGGTGAATTTGTTCGTAAGTTGCTTCAGTGCTATATTTTGTATTATAATTTATGTTTAAAGCCTATATAAGTATATGGAAGGTTTATATAAGTATATTTAAGGCTTGTACAAGTAACCTGCATTGGTTTGTACTGAAAAAAAAAATAATAAAATGGACGTATGTTAAGGAGAGAGAGCGAGAGAGACACACACAGTATGTACATGTACGTAATAAGATAAATAAAATGAAGTTTAACTTACTTTTGGAAGATGTACTCGATGCTTAAGGAGATGATGGAGGAGGAGGAAGAGGAGGATTTTATATCATGAGAGATTCTTCGTCGTCGCTGGAATCGGCTTCAAAAGTTATTTCCTGCTTCATGGGGACCGGCGTTTTCTTCCTCCTCCTCCTCCTCGCCACGTTGCTCAGCCTCCAATGAGCTCTCACAGCGCCAATCGTCGGTATTAGCGGCGGAAAGAAGCACTACGCGCAATACAAAATCGAACTTACAGCATTTCTTTCCAAACATTTTTCGACATACTGTACGCGCAGAAATGTTCGTATGTACCGTTGTTCGCAACTCGAATGTTCGTAAGTAGGGGAGCGTCTGTATACCTCCACTGTGAATCTGATTGAAATTCCATTCAGATTCAGCCTTGAAGTGTTTATATGGAGCATTTTCATTATTCAGATTCATTCTAATCAGAATACATGGCTCCTTGTAAACCCGGCTAGTGCTGGTTTCAGTCAAGCAGTGCATCCAGCCACGCCGGTCTTCCGGGTTCTCCCCTAGCAATCCGTGTCGGGATTCTGGATTGCGGGTTGCAGTCAGCCACGAGCGAGGACGGACAGACGCTGCTCACGCTGCCGCCCGTTTGCATCGTGGAATGCTTTGGCAAAGCAAGGTGCAGCCCGGGGATGAACAGCATTGAGCCCGCTGGCAAGCGGAGGCCAACGAGCGGAGGTGGAGGGCGGGTCCAACTGTAGAGCTCGCAAAAGTTGGCCAACTGGCTAATTAAGCCGAACTTAGCAGCAGCACCGTGCAGTATGGGGCCAAAGAAAGCTAATGTAATTGCTGAGGACGATCTGGAGGAGTTAAAAAAAATATTTGAATGCCTTGACAACAGAAATGCAGAAAATTTCAACACAACGAACAACCATCATGAACCTTGCACTTGAAGCGAAAGAATTGAGGAAACAAAACGAAGAGAAAGATAAGAAAATAATTGCTCTAGGAAATCACTTGGCGGAGTTGGAGCAATACACACGACTAAATGATCTCATTATAACTGGACTGGATGTTAAACCGCGTACCTATGCCAAGGCGGTTTCAACAGGCGGGGAGTTAAGCAAGGAGGAGTTGGAGACGGTGGAGCAACAAGTGGTCCGGTTTCGAACAGCAAAGGTATTTCCTTGGATAGTAAAGACATAGAAGCTTGCCACACTATACCCCGTCAGGATAAACGCCTAAAACCAGCTGTAATACTAAGATTTATGAACAGAAAACAAAAAACTGCGTTACTCAAGCAAGTGGGGAATTTGAGATATAGCAAGACAGCTACGGAAACAAAACAAGATCCAAGCTAAGTGGACATCCAATTGCGGGGTGTTCATTAAATTGAATGGAACCCCTGAGCAGGCTAAAGTTCTCCTAATTAAGGAGTGCTCCGAACTTGACGCATACAGTTGACGATCACAAACCAAGGGAAAGGAGGACTTTTGAACTAGCTGAACACAATTCACAGTAATTACAACAAAACGTAGACCCAGATAAGAACCTTTTTTGCAGTTTTAACAATGATTGCATTTACTACAATGATGAACAGTTTAATCAGAGCATAATATCAAAGAACAAACTATCTATTATCCATTTCAACAGTAGAAGCCTCTATGCCAATTTCAATCACGTTAAGGAATATTTACACACCTTCACACAACTTGTGTTTTGTTATTGTTGGCTTTTTGGATCTAGGTTGTACTTTACTTTATTTTCTTTGGATTTATAATGATTTATATGAGTATTTATTAGTTACTTTCGTTAATCCTCAGCAATTGTCAGTAAGGTGGGGGCTTTAGGACCCAGATGCGGGAAGGCAGAGCAAGGAGGCAGAGGTGCAGTCCAAAAAGAGGTTTTAATTTCTAATCAAAAAGAACAAAATAAACTGAACTAACAAAACATGAAGCTAAACATGACAAAACAACTTAGGCAAAACTAACAACATGACATGGATCCTGATAAGGCACAAAGGTCAGCGTGGTGTGGCGGAAGACTTACGACAGTGGCAACAGCA
Organism: Vanacampus margaritifer; assembly: GCF_051991255.1. Lineage (NCBI taxonomy): Eukaryota > Metazoa > Chordata > Actinopteri > Syngnathiformes > Syngnathidae > Vanacampus > Vanacampus margaritifer. The sequence continues at coordinate 24,966,467 of NC_135437.1, read as the reverse complement.
AAAATGAACCGACACAGACAGGGGGGAGACAACCGACTAAATACACCAACACTAATGACATGACAAGACACACCTGGCTGAGGGCACTGATTGGATGACACATGAGGGTAATGGGGAAAGGTGGACACAATCAGGGTTGACACAGACACCACACGAGGAAGGGCAAGTGACCAGAAATGAGAGGAGTCAGACTTTTCACAATAAAACAGGAAATGACAAGACAAGGGGAAAACACAAGGAAAACATGACAGGGAGTAAACAAGACTGAAAATAAACATGACAGCAATATATTTTTGTATTTTTAAAATATGGAAAATATGGAGAAGGGAGGGGATTTAATAAGTCTTGCGACTTCTTCCCACTCCCTTTTGAACATGGAAAATCGTTAATAGGTGTTGAATTTTGCTTGTTTTGTAGCGATTTAATTTTATTTGGTTGTTGTATGTTTTACTGTTATTGTTTTTTTCTATGTTTTTATCCTTTTTCATGTTCAAATAACTCAATTGCTTCAGACGTGATTAATCAACAATTGATTGCTAGGTGCATTCATGCAACGTAAAATCCCCCCACAAAACCTTAACAGTTAATACACACTAATAAGGTAATTGAAATCCTATTATGATACATATGCAAATCTACACAAGGCACACCATACATTGATTTGCTCCATGTGACCTCTATTATGTAAGAGTCAGTAAATAAAACCAGATCTATGTCATGTGACTTGAAGATAAAACTTGGAATGAAGCAGCTCTGTAGCAGATAAAGCAAGTGTTTCTTTTGTGACAGATATGAAGTGAACATCGTCCAAATCAAACGAAAGCACACCCTGACTTTGATACTACAAGTCCTCATTTTCTGCATTTTGCTGCAGGCTGTTACTGTAGCTGATGTCAATGTTACTGTCTATTGACACAGGCGACAGAACACGCTAGTGAGAATATGGGCTTACATCAACACTAAACATACACAAACACACGTATTGTATTTAATACTTTCAAATCAAGCTTTGAAACGTGATATTTTTGGCAACATTCCCAAAACCTGCAGGAAAGGGAAGGTAAAAAAAAAAAAAAGTGACGAGAACTAGCTACATACTGTACATGTGTGCTGGATTAAAGATTCCTGATTTAGATACTGTTTCCTCAGTGAAAGGGCCCTTAGGACTTTGTCCACATGATATGATGCTGAAATTAGTTAGACAACCTGATTTTTATTTAGTTTGAGTTATTCTAGTTTCAAGAAGCACACGTGCTATGAATTCAACACAACACAAAATTATGGGGGTACATGTGTAGAAATGAACAAATATATTTGATTTGTTTCATTTGGAAGAACTACACAAGGTTTTTCAATATTTGAAATCAATAGCGCTTTCATTTTGGGAATATCTGTCAGTGTCAGTATTACCAAACATGCTTCTTTTTTTTTATGTCACAAAAGCAAGAAACCGTGGGGTATTGAATAACTGCAGCCAGCCATATCAACAGTTTTATGAATATAGGTCAAGTGTTCATCAAGGGCAGAGTTTTTTTGGGGCGATCAAAGTTTTGTGTGCATGATACGTGAAAAACACTTGCTCCTGATTCATTAATTTATTTCTAGTTGATTTCAGCAAACAGAACTTTTTTTTTTAAGCACAGAACCTGCCCTTTTTAAAACCAGGATAAAATGAAGGCTATATACAACAGAAAAAGAAAATTCCCACTATTGTCAACTTTTCCCCCCCCTAAGTTTCCCCAATAAAGCAATGGATCTGTATGTCAATTAATGGAAACAAATTTTAACAGCCATATTGCTAAAACCACATTCCTTAACATTATGAGCCTGATTTACTATTGATTGTCTTGGCATTTGCAGGATCAGGTGCAAATGTGATTGCTCATGCAAACAGATGCAGAAGATGATCTCCTAAACAGCTGCAGCCATGATTTTGTCTGCCAAATCGGAAATATTGCCACTCATTTTGCGCCTTGTGGGAGGAGAATATTGCTAAGGTCGGGCCAAAATCTCGTAATTCCAAAATCGTCACTTTTCAGGAGACCCCAAAAACGCTAAGTTTGCTCAGCCTAATTAACATTGCATCATCAAAGTCAGCAAGCCATTTTCAACACTTGACTTGGTCAATTATTCGTAAAAAAAAAAATGTTTAAAAAAAATATGAATTTTACCAAATTGTGACAAATGAGTTTTTGGCCCGATACCAGCAATATGCAAATATTTTGATTTAGCATGTGCATTTTGATTTATCTATATCTAGTGAAGCCTAGGTCTGAAAACCACCGTCCGCCACTGCTTTTGACCAATACAATTTGGAAGCGGCGGCATGGTGGTTGACTGGTTAGCACATCTGCCTCCCAGTGCTGAGGACGTGAGATCGAGTCCGGGCTTCGGCTTTCCTGGGTGGAATTTGCATATTCTCGCCTGCAATCTAGGACTTTCTTGATTACATCGTCATCTGAAATCAAACTGAATGAAGAGTGGCTGTCAATCTAATAAATTCTCAACGCCTGGTAACCTCATTCACTGCCATTGACGGCTATTGATGTCAAAAATTCATTTGAACAATTTTTATTAGATTCAATTTTGTTCCCACTTTTGTTAACAAGAGTATGAAAACCTAGAATTTTTTTATTGTACTGTACATTTAGAACAAATTTATGATTAATCGTGAGTTAACTATTAAAGTCATGCAATTAATTACAATTAAAAAATGTAACCGCCTGAGGCGATTTAAAAAAAAAAAGAAAAGATTATTAGAAATTAGGAGCGTCAGGCGATAATTTTTTTAAATCGCAATTAATTGCATGACTTCATGAGTTAACTCACAATTAATATATTTTTTTATATCTGTTCTAAATGTACAAGTTTTCATACTCTTAACAAAAGTGGGAAAAAACTAATAAATATAGTTCAAATGAATTTTTGACGTCAACAACCGTCAATGGCAGTGAATGAGCTAGAATAATAAAAAAAACACATAGGGGAAAGTGTGTTTCATGTATTTAATATATTATGACAATCTTGTCTCAGATGTTCAAAATCTGTGACAGTTTTTCAGATTATGAGAAGAGATAATTGGTGTGTATTATTTTTGTTAGTTTTTTTTTTCCATGTGTTCTAGACCACAAAATGTCAATGGCATTCACTCACAAAAAAAGCAAGAAGGTTTATCACAAGTTGAACATGAATTACAACTTGATGTAATTAGTTGAATGCATATCACAAAATATTTAGATCCTGTTTTTAACACTTTATTTCATTCCAACTTTTTGGAATTTTGGATTGTATTCATTGTATAAATCCTTTCTGCACATACGACCTAAATTAAATGACTGTCCCTGTTTTATATCAACCAACAGTTTAGAATTGGCAGCGGTTGATAAGTTTTAGAGGTTCATGTGGTGAGCATTACAGATTGTTTATTAAACAAAACTTTGTTGTTGTCACATCAATGTTAATTGTCTAACAATGATGTCAGTGTGCAAGATTATTTCTTTCTGTAGCCAAAAGCCACAAAATAATGCAACCAAGATTATTGTCACTCTTCTTATTCATTCTCTTCTGCGGGATGTTGAAAACCTAAATTTTCAATACTTTGCTGACGTGAAAATAACTGGGGATAGGTTTAGTGTGCATCTTCACGTAGTCAACTTTTAACACGGCATAAAGAGAAAAAAATTCCAAGAAAAAAATTCCAACACTTCGGGGTACGCTCCAACCGCCTGTTTTAGCTAAAGATATTAACAAGCTTTCTCCGACAACAACAAAAAAACTTTCAAAAATATATAAGTTACTTTCATATACTGATAAAATGTCTTTACCCATCTCGAAATGGGAGACAGACTTGTCTATAGCACCGGAACCTGACTTTTGGATTCAAGTTTGTGAAAACGCATTTAAAATGACAAAACACACAAATTTACAACTTATCCAATATAAAGTTATTCACAGAACATACATTACTCAATATATGATGAAGAAAATGGGACTCTCAGACTCCGACATTTGTCTCCAATGCTTACAAAACACTACAGACACTTATGTTCATGCTTTATGGTTATGTACTCCGGTTATGTATTTCTGGACTAAAGTCTTAGAAAAACTTTCCGCTATTTTGGACTGTAGATACCTTTATCCCCAAACTTGTGTTTGCTAGGTGACCTAACAACAACTGACTTACCACATAAACAATTTCAATCTACACTTGTAGCCCTTACTATCGCTAAAAAAACAATTCTTGTTAACTGGAAAAATAAACAAACTCTGAATATCGACCAATGGTCTAACCTCCTCATAAATCACATTTTAATGGAAAAAATATCTGCCTCAAATAAAAACCAAATATCAAAATTTATAGAAACATGGTCTACGTATATAGAATTTTTTAACCTAATTCCGGTTACTTAATTCTGCCTGTTAGCGAGAGCCACTACATCGTGATAACTTACATTGATGTTTCTGCATTTGGCAAATTATTATTATATTATATTATTAGTATGGGATTTTTTTTTAATGGGCTTTAGGTGAACGGATGAATACACACACGCTCGCACGCACACATACACACACACGCACATACACATACTCACCCACATACAAAAAAAAATATATATATATATATATATATATATATGTGTGTGTATATGTATATATATATATGTATATATATATATATAAAAAAAAAAAAAAACTTTTAACACGGCATTTTCTCCTGTGCAAATCTTCTTTAAAACAAGGTGCTCCTGATTTGTCTGATTCTGTTCCTGTTCTCATTCATTGTCACCTTGTTTACAACAGCCCCTCAACTCACCAGTCACTCACAAAGCTAGCGTAAGAGTCGGGCTATCAAAAGTGAATCAAAGCAAAGATGATAGCGAAGCGTAAATGTTATAGAAATATAATATTATTATAAGCTGTTTGGCTAATAAATAGATGAATAAAATGGTGATTAATAAACAGCAACAGCCATCTTGACTGTTGTTTGAATGTTTTTTTTTAATTGTAGTGATATTAACATTTGCTCCACATTCCAGTAGGTCACAATGCTTTCTTACCTACCTCTCAATGATTTTGAATTGGCCAGTGAGAGACAGAATAGGCTGCAAGCCATAAGTACTATCTTAGCTGTGTTGTAATCATCTGCAATCTGTCAACATCATCAAGGTTCTTCCAGATAACTATGGAATGACTGGACCTTCAAGAGCAACCGATCCAAGCCAAATTCCATCTTTAGAGGAGTATAACAGAGATCCGACCGGTCCTCTTAATGCGAAAAGAAAAACTTTGACTGAATTACTGTCTTTGCACTGCCTATAATCTTTAAATAATGACTCGCATTCAAACTGATTCTGACCTCAGTGACCGGGGGCTTTCTCTTTCAGTTGCTGATTTATAAGTTTCTCAAAATGCAGTTGTCCCTCTTCTTGGGCTTTCTCTTCCACCCCACTCCTTCATAACGTCCCTTTTGCACTCATATGTCAACAACAACCCTGAGTAGTTTAACACAACCCCAGTCAAGG
>NC_135437.1:24918445-24953445 GCF_051991255.1 Vanacampus margaritifer | reverse complement strand
AGAAAATGTTGTGTTTGGACTATGGAAACACACATACTACCAAATGAAAGATTGGACTTTCAGCTTTCATCAGTAAAAAAAGTTTGTTTCTACCTTATTCCGTTCTTCAGGAATCAACAATAGAAAATGGTTACTTTCACCGAAATTCTCTGTTTTGAAACAAAAAACGGAGAAAAAGAGCTTTTTGTGAAACGATGTTATTTCATGCACTCTAGTGAATTCTACACTTATTTTTGTCCATGAATGATGCCACAAACACCTAAATAGTGCTTTACTTCTGTAAAACGCTTTCACCAACAATGAAAAAGTGTTTTTTGATTGCAAAATACATTTATTTCCATTCAACAGTGTAACAATTTGACAAAACAATTTCGCAAACTATTTACAAATGTGTGCAACTGTGGTACTACTTACAATTATGTGGATGTTTCAAATACAGTTTTTCCTTTTGTAACGCTCTCCTGCGTGCAAGGAGACGCCAGGACTCGCACAAACGTTACACTTTCTTGACGGCCTTTTTTTCCGGGGAATAAAAAGCAAGTAGCAGACTGTACACACTTCCTCCGATGAATATGCATTGGACTCGGGGCACTCTCCGTCGTCCGATCGAACGTCCGCCTGTGCGTGCTCGGTTGTGTTCCGCGTTACGACACCGTCATAGCCGCCGCGTCAGCGGTTCCAATTTCGCCATCAAGCTCGGATTCACCATCATCATCATCGATGATGATCATCGTCGTCATCAATGTACTATTTTAGCGTTGGTCGATGCCTTTCGTCTTGTAAGTGTAGAGCTGCTTGCAAACGCTCGCCATTGCCCGTTGCCTCCTCCATCTAGCTCCATCTAACGTCTTCTACTGCCGCGTCAAAGCTTCTCATCCACGGAGTCACCACCCTCATCTTCATCATCGATGATGATCATCGTCGTCAACAATGTGCTCTTTCAGCGATGCTTTTGGTCTTTGAAAAAAACGTCTCGGGCGTGAGCTCCTCGCGACCGGCCACCATCTTTCCTTTGTCTTCCATTCTCATCTCCTGCTCGACGCTCTAGCTCCGCCTCTACTGACGCCCACCCGATCTTGTCAAAAGAGAGTCATCGCTGCCCTCTAGGGGCCAAAAATAGTCATTAGGCACAACAGACCGGCTGGAAACTTTCACCACAGCTCCGGAAGCCTTGCCCGCACCCGTTTAAAAAAAATAATAATTTGGATGACGTCTTTAGACGTCATTGGCAGTGCTCCGTAGGTTTTTACTTGACGTCTATAAACGTCAATGGCAGTGAAAGAGTTAATTTTTGCCTCTTTTCTTTTTTAACTGCAATCATTAAAAATTCATCCACTAGTACATGTTAAATTGTAAATAAGGTTCAGCGTTGTTGTTGTAAAACACTATTATGTTTATTGTATATACTGTGTTTTTATGACTTTATATAAAAAAAAAAGAAAAGAAAAAAGGAAACAGTTTCTTCTTCGGTTGTTGCTTCAGGTCTTTCCAGTGCACTGCTGTTGATATAGCGCCTCCATAATGGGGCAACACTGCAACTGCAATTAAAATGCGTTACTGCCGAGCTCAAATCAGTGGCTCAGGCTGGAGGTGGCAAGCAAATTAGGTGGAGGTGGCCGCCTCTGAATTTTGTACACAGGAAAAACCCTGGATGCTCACTCGCATCACAGTCAGGTCAATAAAAGACTTTACACTGGCTAGACACGGTCTTACTGTATATTATGTATGTGTGTGTGTGTGTGTGTCCCACTGGGATTTAACACCATAAATCAGATCATTACACATAAGCAGTGAGGTTAGGGTGTTGAGATACATTTGAAAAATAAAACAACATGTCAAAGGGTAGGAAGCTCGGCGATGAAATGGAGTTTGAATGAACTGCATTAGTACACTTCTGTCAAACGATGTAGCTCAAATAAACCATCGTAAAACTCTATAGCTTCTGTGGTTGGGATCATTTACACTTTCCCACAATAAGCAAACATACACCAAGGTGAGCAAAGATAAATATTCACTCACTTATCTGGATATATAGTTTTTGCTGAAGTTTGGTCATGTGTATTTTGTACCAAAAAAAAAATGTTATTTTGCCACTTTAGCCCCCGGCACAGACAGAGACACACTGTACTGGGCTTCTCCTCACTGTTTCCAGCAGAAACCTCAGTCAGGCCTCAATATAACATGGCTCACAATGATGTCTGGAAAAAAAATATGCCAGCACACATATTATCATATTAATTACAAGTACCACAGTGTATTTGTGCTCACAAGGAGGAAAAACAGATCACAAAATAAAGAGTCGCAAAAAAACGAAAGTGATGTCTAACCAGAGGAATTTGTTTACACGGAATTGTTTTTCAAATAGTAAAACAGCACCACATTTTGCAATCGAAGCCGTAGTAAGAAAAGAAAGAGCCAATACAATACCCTTGAAAATCTTTTGGTTGCTATGATGGCTTATACAGACTGATTAAAAAAAAAAAAAAGCCCAAATAAAAAGCTGCTGCAGTATATTTCTGGCCATGCAAAAGAAGATCAAGACATTGGGAGTCTCAACTGTGACAAGTCTACTAAACAAAGTAGCTGCTGTTGCTGTGATATGGAAGCGTGTTGTCTATCCCATCCACAGCTGAACCAAAGCCATATCACTTGAAGGAAGTGGACCTGTTATTGTTAAGATTTAGAAGCTTTGGTTGGTCCATGTTAAGATGTACACGTGTGTATAATGTTTGGCAGAGAGACGAGATGCAGCAGGCACATGCAAACACAGGCCTAATACTGTTTGATACATACAGCCGCCATTTGTTTTTTTTTCCCGTGAGAGCACTGACATAAAACTGTGGAGCACGCTCACCCACACTTATATAACATAATACCTATCTCGGGAATGCATTTTTCTTTATGTTTATCCTTACTTTACTGATCATATACACTGAAAAGCTCTTGCGATGACTCATATCACCTGATTGTGTGCCAGTGGTATGTCAATAAACATGTACACACATGCAAGAGCACAGATAGTCATCAGTCACAGGTTAACATCTTTTCAACTGTGGACAACAGTGCAAATCACTGCATGGGTATGAAGCAGACCAGCACAGTTCACATTCATTCAAAAGAAATAGTGCTAGACAGCCGCTACAAAAAAAAGCCTCTGGCGACTTGGGCCTATGTAAGCAAAACAAAGCGTAGTATGAATAGAATTGTGGACAATTTAAACAAAACTTCCAGAGCAAATGCCTCTAAAGCAGTGGTTCTTAACCTTGTTGGATGTACTGAACCCCACCAGTTTCATATGCACTTTCACCGAGCACTTCTTTGTTGAAAATAGAATGTGCATTAAATACAATGAAAACATCAGAGGCCCCACATTTGAACCCTGTGGAACACCATACAGTCTGTGATACATGTGAATTCATATTGCACATATTCGTCCGACCACTTTCTTTATTTTATTTTTTTTATGGTCAATTTAGTTATTATGAAGGGATTACAATGATACAGAAATCACAACAGCCGACTATCGGTACCAGCCTTTATTATTTTTTAATTATTATTATTATTTTATTTTTTTTTAAATCTGACGGCCGATAATATATCCATTTAAAACTGTGTTAACCTTAGGGAACTATTAATTTAGATTTTCAGTTAACTTTATAAGAGATGCTGCTGACCCTAGCAACTCTCTTCATCTTTTGTTTTTGAAAGCAAAGCAAAGACACATGAAAAACATGCATTTATTGTAGAAAACTATAGGGAGCTAAGATATTTCCTTGTTAAAGTTTTTATTTGGTTTTCAAGACAGACTGATGACACTAGGAGCTCCCTGAACTCATTAAGATTTTGTTAGAATTTTAAAACATAGATGATGATTGTCTAAGATTTAAAAAAAAAAAAAAAAAAAGTTTTGCAAATCTGAAAAGGTGTTCAAAAAAAGTATGCTTTAAGGCATTCCAAAAAATGTTAAAGTTGGGAATTTGTCGCCTATATTTTTTCCCTTTTCCTCACATTGAATATCGGCTCCAAATATCGGTTATTGGTCTCCTTGAATACTAATAAACGGTATTGGTATAAGCCCTAAAAAAAAAAACATATTGGTCTATCTCTACAATCCACATGAGAGCATACGAGATCATATCTAGCAAGACATCCAAGAATGTTTTCACAATAATCAATTTGCATTGGTGCATGTTTTGGAATGTGGGACGAAACTATGCAAGCGTGCATAGAACATGCCAACTCCACACAGCCAAGATTTGAACACCTCAGGGCTGTGCTGCGCACGTGCCAGCCACTCACACATAATGCTGCTTGACAGTAAGTCATCAATAACAATTACAAAAGTAATGTTTAACATTTGCAATTGTAATTTGTAGATCTGTGTTGTCTCACAGAGTCAAATGTACACGCAAATAGACAGTCAACCAAATTGGAAATGGGCATCAAATTGGGCACCTGGACCTGCTGTGTAAATCAAGGCCACGTTACAAGCAAATAGTGTTCATAAATATAGTTGATGAGTGAATGGATGTCAGCCCCCTGACAGTAGCTGCTTCCAGCATTTGTAACACAGCTCATAAATCACAGCGCCCATTCCAGCAGTGAGCTATTGAGAAAGACTTAACCTTTACTCAACACTGGCACTTCAAAAGACAACACAACATTAATACATTATGACAAGATCTGTACTTCATAATATAATATGGACGATTATAATGAGGATATTCTTGGCCCGGGTCAATATTGACCCCAAGAAAAAAAACTGTGTGAATGCAAAACAAACAGTAACAGTAAAAATTGCTGTTATTTTACATTCTGTTTCAATGTTGAATGAAAACATTTACATACATTACTTCCTTCCTTCTAATAATACTTTCACTTTGTGAACTTTTTTTTGTTTGTTTTTGCTTTACATGTTTCAGAGAGATAAATCCCAAGACAGGTCAACGGTCAGGTCTCCTTTCGATTTTTCCGCTGTCAGCAATTATTCACAGGTGTGCAGTTGCAAATCCGGAAAATCACATTTATGTATAATACAAAATATTAATACATAATGTATACAAATCAAAATTCTAAAATTCTGACAAAGTATGACTGTATGAATAATTAAGAAGACTTATTTGGGTTTAAAACATGCAAATCTTTTAATCTGATAGTTGTTAAGATCTGTCTATTATCAAAACAATCTAAATATCTCATTGATGCCATACTACCACCCCCTTGTGGTATGAGATAGTACCAACCCTGAATAAATAATTTTGAACGCTCTCCTAGACTAAAGACTGACTCCAATAAGAAACAATCCCAATACAGTAGTTGAGTATACAGAAAGATGAATGCTGACCATTAACTTCTTTAGATTTCTCGCACAAACACGTGAGACCGTGAGCAATTTAAGTCTTCTAGTTATCCAGTGCACAATTTGATTTTGTTATATAATTTAATTGCAATCATTTGGTCAGAGTCAGCATTGATTCCGAAAAATTCTAAACACGCGAGTTTAAGGATCCCTTTACTTAGGATCAGATTTTGGATTTTAAAAAAAAAACTATAAGCAGCTTGTTAAACATAAGTCGTTGAACTGATAGTTATTAAAGAAATGCAAGAACTAAACTTTTCTGGACTATCTCATCTTTTTTAAATCAGAAACTGATAATTATTCAATTTGCAAGATTACCGTGAGAATGTTCTACATTTATTCAGAGCTTTACGAGGTATGTTTATGGATCATGTTTCAATTTCAATCTTGCATCTTACAAAGATGATAAACTTTCATCGACGTTGAGTTCAATTGTGTATTTGGGTGTACGGAAAATGCAAAAGGAATTATTTCAGAAGTGGTGTACTTACCCTCCCCCACCTCTGTATGGATCAACAGCTGCTCTGTATCACATTCCTATCAGAGATAAGACCAAAGCATGTCATGTAACACACACACAAAAGCAAAAAAAAAAAAAAAAAATGTTATATATCATATTTTCTGTGCGTAACAAGTAAAGTATCACAAGTGTGTGCGTGTTATTGTGTGCATATCAAATGTCTGCAATGTTTCATATATAAACACAAACAGTGGTCACTAATAATGGTTGTGATTGTGACAAATCTAAAACTAAAATAATCCTATATTCAATGCGAATATAGACTTTTGATTTGCATAAAAATATGATAACTGTGTCACATTCAAGTGCTTAGTTTCCTTTTTCATGGATTATCATTATTAGAGCTGGCCTTCATTTTGCAGACGCATGGCTAAAAAAAGGCAAACTATTTGACTCATCGCAAGCTTTCAACTTTACTAAATTAATAGTCAATAATATCGTGCGTTACGCTCAATACTGCCAAGTACACAAATGCTTGAACCACAGGACTGAATTTAGCCCACGTCAACGGTGAATGTGTGTGTGTGTGAAGTATCTTTGCGTTGGATAGTACAGCAAGAGATGAACCTGGTTTTGTCAGATGAAAGTCATCTGCTTGACATTAAGAAACACAGTACAGTAGGTAATCACATCGTTTCAATTAGTTTGCAACTGTGAATTTTGTGACCTTGATTCCATGCTTCGCTAGGCAGGTGTAAACTATCGAATGCGTAAGCAGCCTGTGGGGTTAAATGGTCAAGGCGAGTGATGGCATGTCATAACAAAGCAGGCCATTCCGCTAGCTGACTTTTCTTAAAGAACATCCATCAATTATTACCCCCTTCAGAATGACAAAGCTGGTAGAATACATCAACTACATATGGAAAGCATTGCGGGCAATTACAGTACAGTAGTAGACACTTAAGCAGCTCTGTAATATGTACACAGCAAAGCCACAACATACTTCTAGAGCTAAAACCGGATGAAGTTGCTAGAGTGCTAGCAAACACGGGTTAGCATATTCTATTAGTTCCAGCAGTACAATTATCTCGAAAGGCATGGGAAATTGATGATTATTACCAGCTGAGATAGAAAGAAAAGACAATTACGGAACTGAAATCTTAAATATTCTGCAGATGACGATATAACTTTTAATTTGTGATTAAGGGTACATTCCCCTTGCTTTCTCGGGTCCAAATCAGTTGATTGGATTGTGATTGGGTTACATGACATTAGGTGCATTCTTCTCTTATTGATCAGTGGTGGGCACAAGAATGTAAACAGGCTGAAGGTTTTGTGCCTGCAGTAGACAAGTGAGTAGCACAAAACATGGAATAAATATGTTTAAAAGGAGATGATCTGTTTGAGCATGTGCGATGACACATTTGCAACACACACACATTCAATACACAAATTGAAAACCTCTCGAGTTTAATCCGCTGCGGAACGCCGCGTGACCAAACCCGGAATACAGGTTAGCAGACTTCCTGTGCGTGTATACTCCAATAACTATCTTGACTACAGATTGAAGACATGACGGTTTGGACCCATACATGCTAAAACATTGTTTTTATTATAACTGGTGCTATCAGACAAAAGTTAAATACAGTACATTGCATATAGGGGGGGGATCGATATTGCAATATACTGTATTGCTGTGCTCTCTGTTGCAATAAATATATCGATACACTACCGGCAGTATCGATATTTAATGACGGCACACCATCACAAAGCACATAATGGCTTTACCCCGACATGTCAATGAAGCTGGAAACATACTCAACGTAACACGCCGCCTACAGAAAGGCTAACTTCAAAAATAAAGTTTTACCAAACAATACATTAATGCCAATGCAATTGCCTTGGTGGGCTTTTACTTTGAAGTCGGCCTGCGCGGCGACATGACCGCTAGCTTGATTTCCTTCTTCGACGTGTTGGCTTACATATCGTAAGTTTTTATTTAAATGGCATATTTTCTACCAACATTATCACAATGTCATTCCGAAAGTCTATTTAATCGCTAATTTAGGATGCTAAGAAACCGCTAGTTAATTACGTTGTCATTGTATGATACGCCGCAAGTCTCCGACGTTAGTGGCTAGCAGCTGTGTAAGCATTATGGCTTGGCTGGTACGGTGGCCCTAAAGTGCAAAAAAGGGCTGGCAACAGTAATGAGTGGCTTGCTTTCTTTACTTTTTCTTTACTTTTTCAATATCCTGGGCCTACTTTGTAATTCACCCTCCATGTTTAAAAGGAAGGGAATGTGCCCTAAATTGTCTATTTCATTATAAATAAATAAAAAAGAGAAAGATAATAGAACTTTGTCTTCATTTATTAAAAAATAAAAAAAAAAACACACACCTTTTCCTATAAATAAGAACATTCAACTCAAAATGTCAAATATTGACATTTAGATTTTAGGAAAACAACTTTATGCCATTAATACCTTGTTATTTTATACATGGACCAGGTATAAAATAAGAATGTTATCTGTCTCTTATTGCACTTCAAATTCCTAAATCCTAAACGACAAAATTTGACTTTTGAGTTGTTCTATTATTATTATTATTATTTAATGGGCAAAAGTGTTTTATAAAATAAATCAATTTATCTTGTTTAAAAAATGATTCGATCTGTGACTCAAATCTGTGATCCAATCCGAACCGTGACTTTTGTGATACTTTGCTGTCACCTTCAGTACTTAATCTCTCCTGCCCTGTTTGTGGGGGCGCTAATCCCCTAAATGGTGGTAAAGTAGGCAGAAGCAGTGGCGAATAACTGGTGTCTAGACACTATTGGCCAAGAAGAATAGTCTGCAAGTTTTCACTGTCGCTCACATACTGAATATTATGATATATAGTTGAGAACATTTCTGAGACTACATCCAAATCCGCCCCTTCAGAATTCCAATAAAGCCATGCACATGCACGCACCCTCGCAAGGCAAGCCTGGCCCGGTCAGTGAGATATGGGCTTAAGGAACACATAACATTCACATTGCTTTACTTAACTCTTTGACTGCCAAAAACGTTAAATAACGTTTAGTAAAATCCTATGGAGGAGTGCCAAAGACGTTAAAAGATGTTTGTTTCAAAACAGAGGTGAAACTAACCATTTTCTATTGTGGATTACTGAAAAACGGAATAAGGTAGAAACAAACTTTTTTTTTTCTGATGAAAGATGAGAGTCCAATCTTTTTTTGGTAGTATGTGTGTTTCCATAGTCCAAACACATAATTTTCTATGGACCTTGAAAGATCAGTCAAAATGCTTAAAATCGGCTGGCACCCACGGCAGCCCTTTTCTGAAAACGTCTGGCAGTCAAAGAGTTAAGACTAGAGAGGAGCCCCGTTGTAGGCAATCAGGATGAATATCATCATACATGTTGCCTATTTATAAGTTTCAAAAGGATCCGCATATCCACACTCCGATCCCCTTCAATTGTAGCAACAGCTGTCGTATTGGGCCACAAACAATCTGCACTACAGTTTATCCAATTTCCTTACACACTTCACCTGCGTTTATTCCTTTCAAGTCACAGTGAATCGATTTTTACTTTTTACCTGAATGCTTCCGGTGGTGTGACTTCAAAATAGAACATACTGTATACAGTGCATACAGACAAATAGCCAAGTCCCATGGATGAATAATATTGGTTAGAGATACCTCTCTTAAAGTGTCCCCATCACAGTGTTTTCAGTGTAAGGGTGACATTTAACAGGGCATGCCTAAATGGTGTAAACGGGCTTATTTTTGCTTGCCAAAAAATGTTTATACACTGTATGTAGGATTTTGTTTACATTTTCAAGGACAACGTTTAATTTAGTTTGAGAGCAGCACTTTTTTTTTTTTTACATGTTAGACGTCATTTCATGTCAGACAGTTATGTTGTTACATGTGAACCCCAAAGTGAGTCGTTTTGTTAATTTATTGATGTTAAATTGTCAAACATTTAAAAGGTTTTAAAATGTATTAATTTAAGGGTTGTGGTTAAAGGGCTACTTTCCACTATTTGCTTTTTTCTTTTATTTTCTTTTTTTGTGGGGGGTATTTAAAATCAGAAATCTTTTCTTTTTCCTTCTTTTTTCAGGTAAGTGCTTTTCTTTTAGTCAGGGGCTCTACAATTTTCCACTGGTACCAACTTTAGCAGCTGGCTGCAACACAGGAATGAAAAATAAATAAATAA
Source organism: Vanacampus margaritifer (assembly GCF_051991255.1). Taxonomy (NCBI): domain Eukaryota; kingdom Metazoa; phylum Chordata; class Actinopteri; order Syngnathiformes; family Syngnathidae; genus Vanacampus; species Vanacampus margaritifer. Next base: position 24,943,403 of record NC_135437.1, on the reverse strand, counting down.
ATGGCAATGGATTTGGTCGCACACTTTTTGGGGGAGCTACCACAAGAACAGGAATGCTGATGAATAGCGGTCTTATTTGGCATATCATAGTTTTTCTTATGTAGTAGAGATTGACAGTGACTCGAGTGTAGAAAGTATTGTTTCAACAAGCAGTGCCTGACAAAACAGGGAATACCTTTTATATCATTTTAATCTAATCTAATCTAAAATGTTGAAAATCGCATGTGCTCTTTGATGATGCAGGGATGTGATTTGACCAAAGTGAAATTATCTGAAAATTTAGCCGGGGGTCTGGGGGCCGCTGGCACCCAGCTAGGTCCAGGGAGCTCATGGGTTTTCCGTGTTTTTAAGTACTTTCAATGCACTCACATGACAAAGAAATAGACAAAACAACAGCATAAATTTTCAATGTATATTGAACTATCCCATATAAAATGGCAGTTTTAGTCAACTCAAAATCAGTCACATTCAAAAACATTGGACTGTCTTTGCTTTTAAAAACTATCACTGAGAATATCATCATATCTAACTAATGTGATTACTAAGTTAACACATAAATAATGTTGAAGAGTTCAAATTTCATGAACAAATAATTGTATCATGACCAAATGAAAAGTAACTCATATTAGAGCATACCACAAATGTCTTTGTTATAGCAGAAGATGTTATCTGTCGGAGTCATGTGCATACACAATGAACTACTACTACTACTACTACTACTACTACTACTAAAAAAAAAAAAAAAAAAATCTGATTTTTTTTTTGGGGGGGGGGGGGGTAAAAAAGCGGAATTCCGCGAATTAGCGGAAAAATCACATCCCTGATGATGTAATGTAAATGGTTGAACAAACCAGCTGTTTTGAGGGGCTCCTGAAAAGTGATGATTTTGGAGCTACAAGGATTCCGCCTAACACCAGCCAAAGGTAAAAACGGGTGCCTTGTCTGAATAAAGTACGGGAAACACTGGAGTAGATCCCAAACAATGCCTGCACCCAAGGATGTGTGGCTGCTCTCAAGCAAACGCACAACTCTGTTGCTCTCGCCAAAGAGCAAGCCTGAATATTTCTTGTCAGTTAATCAATTGTTGTGCGCACAAAGAAAGAGCAGAAAAATAAACAGACTAGAGAATTCAAGTCTGTCTGACTTACAGAGCTCATCAAAAGAAATGAGATTCTCGAAGCATTTTTTATTTTTTCCTTCAGGACGGCAATCACAAGTATACAATTTGTGATACACCCAAGGTTAGCTATGTAACCTAGGAAAATAGTAACAGGCAAAACAAAGATGTGCCAACAAATGGTCTGAATTATGAGGGGGAAAACTGGATAACAACGTAAAGTAGTGATAGTGATTCTGCTATGTCAAGGTTGTTCGCACCTCTCTGTCACATCAAGCTGGGTACAAAATACCGATCCTTTTTAAAAGGAAAATTAAAAAGTGATTTAATTCTCTAAGGGAAATAGGATTTTGGAAATAACAACTCTCCCATATCCAGAAGAAGGATGTCACAAATCAAAGCTTGTTGCCTTAAGTTGATCTCCTTTGCAGCCTCGTTCCTCTACTGTTGTAAATTTTGGGCTCTGCTTCTTTGCTGTCACTCCTGGCTTCCCATCACAAACAGGGCAACTAGCCAGAAAGATGAGACCAATAAATTGGCAGAGGTCATCTGCTATTCGATCATACTACAAAATCCTTCAGTGGAAATGGTGGCAGTGTGATTGTTTTTGTGTCCATGAAAGAGCACAGCTGTTTTCCGCATTTACCTATTTTCTCTGACACAAATGATTTGGGCAAAATGACACTGCACCTGGGATAGGAGCTATGATCAAATCCCTGCTATTATATATAATTTGAACACATCCTGTCTCTAAGAATGATGATGTGAAAGGCTTAACTGGACTTGCTGAAACGCCATTTCATCAAAAACGCCCCACATCACTGAGCATTTTTTTTTTTTTATTTATCCTGAAGCAAAAGTCAAACATAGACAGTACATTGTTATCTGGAAATGAAAAAAAGTAACATTTGTTTCATGTGCACAAAGCGGATGTTTACAAATGGCAAATGCTCTAGTTGGAAGCATCTGCACCATTCATCCCGCAGAGCCAATCCTGTTTCATCATCACCAAGCAGGCCTGAGGAGGTGTCTGACCGAATCTGCCTCCCTCCTCATACTGTCTTCACATGATCCCACCATCCAACCACTAATCTCCGCCCTCATCAGCGGACTCCTGTACCCCCTCCAATCATGCTTCCAGGCTCTTCATGACTGTCTGAAGTTATTAAAGGCTCCTGCATCCATTACAAAGCCATAGACACTACGGACTTGTGTGGACTGGTTAAGTCGGGACATGTGGAAGCGATTATCGCACAAAAAAAATGAATGATCTGTAAAACAATCAAAAATTTGAATAAACAAGGGCTAAGCTCTAATATCCCATCAAAATAAATTGACACATCACAATCTAAGACTTCAAATGCCCTCTTGTAAGTCTCAGAGTGGAAATCCTGGAAAATGACCCAAATTACTAACAGCTTACAATATTTAGATTATATTACATATTTTACAAATACACACCACAATTACTATTTGTATAAAATGCAAATGCTGCACTAATATCATTACATATGAGAAGATACATTACTGGAGTTTACTTGTACAAACCATGAAAATAACGTTTGTCTGCCACATACCAGACCAAACTAAACTAAACTAAAGTAAACCAGCCTGTCTGTCACTTTGCGGTCCCTCCATTTGAGGCTGAAAAAAACGACCTGAAACACTAATCCTGAGTTAAATCGCTGTCTTTAACAGATCACACTTTGGACCGCTACTGAAAATCATGACATAATTATTTGTATAATATGTGTCCTGTATTTTTTTCATGACAATCCCTCATAGTCATAAACTCAGCAAGCACAAGGCAATAATGATGCTACACATTAGAGCAGTAAGCAGCTACCCAGAATGCAATTGGGGTTAGTTTGGCGATTGCAACTGTGAGTGGCAATGACACTGATTGTGTGATTATTTTAAACACATGCTAATGAATTAAGCCTTTCTCTCACCAACAGTGCACTTGTAAGTTTACATGTATGTAAACTTACAAGCACATCTGTATACAAAGTGTCCAGTAGTGCAGAAGTCATGTTAAACATCAACTGTGCAAATGAGTGAGTTACAACAATTAATATAGTAATAACGACACTAGAGTATTAGGGCCACATATAAATATATATATTTTTTTAGAGCGGGGATAATATTCAGAGAAAAAAACTCACACATTAAGGAGAAAAAAAGTGGCAAATTTGCGAGAAAAAAACTTGCAAATTTACAAGAAAAAAACTTGCAGATTTGTGCCATTATAAAGTGGCAAATTTGCAAGAAAAAAACTCACAAATTTGTGACATCAAGTTGCAAATGTGCGAGAAAAAAACTCATAGGTTTGTGAGGAAAAAAACTCATAATACACATAGCGTACTCGGATGTTTGTGGCAATACTTGCCAATTCAATCGTGTTTTCAAATAAGGAGATAGTAATTGCTTTAGCAGAGATTAACCACATCATATAAAGCAGTCGCACTTTGAAGCGTTAGGTACGAGTCGCTAAATTTATGTGTTGAATCTGCTGTTCTGTCATTCACTTGCATTTACCTAAAGTCTGCTACCTTCTGATTGGTGAGTGATAGTCAGCTGATAGGGGGGCAGGAAGTGGCTGTCGCTGTAGCTTGCCGCGTGTAGCGAGTAAAGTTTAGAAATCCGTCTCTACCCTGCCTTTTCATTTTACAAAGGTTGTCCATTAACCACCAACGAATCTTCACGTTACATAACTACTGGTGGACAAAAGCCACATCTCGTCCAGACTATAGCTAAGCTATGTCTCGCAAGTTTCTGAGTATTTTTTCTTGCAAATCTACAAGTTTATTTCTCATAAATGTATTCTTTTTTTTCTCATAAATGTATTCGTTTTTTTTCTCACAAATTTGCGAGTTTATTTCTCGGAGTATTACACGCCCTTTAAAAAAAATAATAATAACGTGGCCCTAATACGCCGTCATAGAGATGCACAAACTGTCAAGGTGTCACAATGAAATATGAGTTAACTTTTTTTAAAGTTACTAGCAAGGGAAAATACGCTAATATGATGTCCGCAAAATACAGCATTTCACTGTTTTATTTTTAGGGGACAGTAAATTACAAGCTGTACACCGTCTACTTTACAGTGTAGCAGAGTGTTCTCCCAGAAATGATGTCACCAACAAAAATGTAAGGGGTGTGCTCTTTTCTAAGATATGGTACATGCAAGTAAAGTTACAAGAAAGCAGGTAAACCCATTGAATTATCACCATGACTTGCGACTAAAATGTTGCTTGTGCCACCCAAAAAGAGACAGTATTCCAGCATAGTTAGCAGAGCTGAAGAATCCAGGTCCAGAAAGTAAAAACCCTTCCACAGATTGGCTTTAGCCACAGATGCTTTTCCTCAACCGGTAGCTCGTAACCTGACGATTGAGTAGAAGCAATTGTGGCTAAAGCCAATCTATCCTCTGGCAGGGTTTTTACTTTATAATTAGACATGATTTATCCACATATTCAGGCTATTCAGATCAGTTAGCAAAAACTATTTTGCTATAAAGTGTGAACAATGTGTGTACTAAGTCGAACGCAGTCTATTCTCCGCATTGGTTAACCTTTGGTTTGTTCTACCCTGCAGAAAATAGTCAAACTTGCAACAGGAAGCTCTGTGAATGTATCTGAGCCGAGGAAGTGGAACTGGAGTTTGAGCAGCTGTAAGACGAAGTATTTCCGTGCCTTGCCAGCTGGAGACGCTGAAGCCAGGAATTGACCAGTAGCCATGTGGATAAGTGAGCAGAAAGAATCGGAGCGTGAAGATGAGAGTTTTATAACCGTAACAGTCTGAACCAAGCATGTATTATTTGTTTGATGGAGCAAGTTTGTTTATTCCATGGACGGTCAATTACTCATCACTCTGGCCTCCTATATGGTGAAACTAGACAAAAAATATAAATATTGGTTCTAATTTACTTCTTGGAATTAATGTATGCATTTAGATTCACATCTTATTTTAAAAGCTTTCATTGATACTTGAATACAATTAATCTCTTGTGAAATGAATTCACAAAATGATCAAAACTGACTCCTTTGCCAGCATATCTCTGTATTCTTCCTAAATAATTCTCAGAACGTTTCGCTTACAGGTTTAGTTATCCACCCACGTGCGTCACTCTTCAGCAGTGTTTATTTGCGAGGCCCCATGGAGGTAACTTCAGCAGGGTATTTTGCTCTGAGATGATATGCCAAAGACGTACAACGAATATGGTATTTGAATTTGGTTGAGCAACCTTTTAAAGTAAAACCACCTCAAAGTCTGTCTTTGTCAATCTTCACACCAGTGACTCTGCTTTAAGTTGGGCAGCAAAGTGAGCAGAGTTCAGCTGCGGAGCAAATAAAACTGATTGAACACATAAAAAATATATATCTAGTTTTTGTAATTTTAATCAAATTAATGCATTTTCACAAAATCAGGCTTATGTCTAAAAATAAAAACTGAGATATTATTGTACTGTATTCTAATTCTACACTTAATTCTGTTTAAAACGATATATTATGCATGGAAGTACCTCAAAAATTGACGAAGTTACAGCAATTTCAATGTTGGCAGGTTGAAATCCCTCATTTTGAGGAAAAACACGTTTTGGGCACATAAATCTTTCAAACGTCCATACTGTAGCAACCTGTACCTTAGGAAAAAGATACTGATCCTAAACTTTCAGGAAGTGAATCACTGGAAAGTCAATTCCAATAGCAGGGAAAGACATTATCCAAGAATTTAACCCCTAAAATTGAGGAAGTTTGACATGATGAAATAAGGCAAAAATGGTGATTTGGCCTCAACACCAAAACAACTTCAAATATCCCAATTTACATCATCTGCCAAAGTTTGCTTGTTTTATTGTTGCTACTTATTATATATTATATAGTTATTATATCTCAAATGCACTTGGCCACATGAACAAAATGAAAAGCATTTGATGATTTTTTGGTTTCTTTTTTTTTTTCATCATCAATGACATACGAGGTGTTATCAAGTATTAAACGCCACGTGAAATTACTAAATTAAGGATAGGTTAAAACATTACATTATTTACATTTCATCGACTCGTTATTATGAAGAAAGGCATTTGTGTGACAAATATTCACCAAAATAAATGAAAACATATATAGCCTGAACATAATTTGAATTCCTTGCATTAAAAAAAAATATATATATATTATTATTATATATTTTTGAATTAAAATCCAAATTATTTGATTTAAAAAAAAATTAAGTACTAAAAATAGTTATTTTGCCTGGCAACGAGTTACTTTTATTATGAAGTAATTCAATTACTAACTCAGTTACTTTTTTAAGCAAGTAATGAGTAACTATAGCTAATTACTTTTTGAAGTAACATTCCCAACACTGCTTGTTAAACAGATCCTGGAACTGATGATTAGATTATTCAGCCATGTGTGTCACATGAAGAACTGCTATAAGGTAAGGACGCGTTACCTCCCGTCATTGCTATGCAATGTTCGTGCGTCTGTCTTCTGTTCGACAGTTCGACTTTGTGCTGGAGGTTCACATAATGGCGTATTTTGACTTTTAGTGGTTGCTATGTCGATATGTATTAAATCATTTATGTACGACGTTAGAGGTGAGGAACTCCGGGTTACTTTGGAACATGGTTCCCGAGACGTGCTATGTGTGCTACGTGTTAGCGGTCGGTGAAAAACAGGCACTAGTTTACATTGCAGATTGCCTATAATCACTTATTTTTGTAAACATAGAATACAATTTTAACAAAAGCCACTATTTTTTTCATAGTGTAATCAGCAGGGGGGTTATGATGTGTGCAAAGGAAAGTGCTATATGTGTTTTTAGTAATTTCAGGGTGGGTGGTTAGTGAGGTGGGTGGTGGGGGTGCTTCTACCCACTCATCATGTGACCAAGAAGAGCTAAAGCAGATGGTGGAGAATTACCTTCCAGATAGCACTTCCTTGACTGTTACTTCATAATTCACACCTTTAACAAACAATTCAAATGTAGTATATTCACAAGAATAAACAACTCAGCCATAACTAACCCATAAAACCATCTGGCTGACTTCACACCGGCCTTGCAACAAACTGACTCGATGTGAGTTCACTCAGTGCAAGCTAGGAGTTTTGTTGTAATCCTTCTTGTTTACGTCTGATTTCTCTCAGGGCCTTTTCAGGACCGCTGCCAGCCACGCTCACTTCATCACGGTGCTCAGCAGTGACAACGTCCACCGTGGGTGTCTCCTGATCTTGGCTCATCGTCTCTAATTGCACTAAGGTTTGGCTCGGCCAATGGACAGCTGGGCACAACAGCCTTCACCTCAATCACAAAGGTTAAGTCTTGCAGAGCTGAGTCATGCTTGCAGGATGCACCCGCGGAAATAAGATGATCTTGTCCTGTGAATGCGAAGCTCTTTAGCTTTTATTTTCTCTCTTGTCTATCCTCTCCTTTGCTCTCTTATGTCATGACGTCGCATACTGTATATGAATTTATGTGGAGCGGGCAGATTCAAATACAGACGCTCCCCTACTTACGAACATTCGAGTTACGAACAACGGTACATACGAACATTTCTGCGCGTACAGTATGTCGAAAAATGTTCGGAAAGAGATGCTGTAAGTTAGATTTTGTATTGCGCGTAGTGCTTCTTTCCGCCGCTAATACCGACGCTTGGCGCTGTGAGAGCTCATTGGAGGCTCAGCAACGTGTCGAGGAGGAGGAGGAAGAAAACGCCGGTCCCCATGAAGCAGGAAATAACTTTTGAAGCCGATTCCAGCGACGACGAAGAATCTCTCATGGTATAAAATCCTCCTCCTCCATCATCTCCTTAAGCATCGAGTACATCTTCCAAAAGTAAGTTAAACTTCATTTTATTTATCTTATTACGTACATGTACATACTGTGTGTGTCTCTCGCTCTCTCTCTCTAACATACGTAGTACAGTACAGTACTGTACGTATTCTCTCCATTTTATTAAATGTTTTTTTCAGTACAAACCAATGCAGGTTACTTGTACAAGCCTTAAACATACTTATATAAACCTTTAATATACTTATATAGGCTTTAAACATAAATTATAATACAAAATATAGCACTGAAGCAACTTACGAACAAATTCACCTTACGAACGATCGTCTGGAACGCAACTCGTTCGTAAGGTGGGGAGCGTCTGTACAAGCACATAAATACAAGAGCAGAACTGATTATTTTTGAAGCAGCTCTTCTATTAGGCGGACTTTATTAGATTGCTGTACATCTTATTCAACTGTTGACTTTAATTGAGGATTTTTTTTGATATTCATAGAATTTCATACTCTCTAGAGCTCACTGAGAAAATGAAAAAAGTATGACTGGCTGCAGATGAGAGATAACGATGTTCATGATAATGATAACCACCTACTAATACACAGAAGCCAAAAGCACAAATGTTCAATTGGATTTAGGCCTACAGGACGATGCGGCTGGACTAAATTTTGAATTTGAAATGGTAGATTATTAATCGCTCTACAATTACTAAAGTCTCAATTCTTGCTTGGTGAAGAAACAAATGTTTCAAAACATGCTGCTGCCACTGCGGTGTTCTTCTGCTTATGCTTAGTGTCATTTTTGCCCCAAACTCTCCTTTCGGAGCTGTGTCTTAAGTTTGTCAGTTTCTTCCATCAGGTCTTACCACAGTTTCTCATATGTTTTATGTTAATCAGTGCATTTCATTAAACAGGGATGTGATTTGACCAAAGTGAAATTATCTGAAAATTTAGCCGGGGGTCTGGGGGCCGCTGGCACCCAGCTAGGTCCAGGGTCCGTGTTTTTAAGTACTTTCAATGCACTCACATGACAAAGAAATAGACAAAACAACAGCATAAATTTTCAATGTATATTGAACTATCCCATATAAAATGGCAGTTTTAGTCAACTCAAAATCAGTCACATTCAAAAACATTGGACTGCCTTTGCTTTTAAAAACTATCACTGAGAATATCATCATATCTAACTAATGTGATTACTAAATTAACACATAAATAATGTTGAAGAGTTCAAATTTCATGAACAAATAATTGTATCATGACCAAATGAAAAGTAACTCATATTAGAGCATACCACAAATGTCTTTGTTATAGCAGAAGATGTTATCTGTCGGAGTCATGTGCATACACAATGAACTACAAAAAAAAAAAAAAAAAAAAAAAAAAAAAAAAAAAAATCGGATTTTTTTTGGGGGGGGGGGTTAAAAAAAAAGCGGAATTCCGCGAATTAGCGGAAAAATCACATCCCTGATTAAAGGTGCAAAATTGGAGTGTTAAAATAACCATATTTTTCACCCACACGTTTTAAGAATTGTATAATGGACAGGGGGCACTATTGTTGCCCCTATTTTCCTGTAGAGTGAAATAATGATCGGCGGTTTGGGAAACCGAAACGTTAAGGTTTCTCTCTGTCACTCTCGCTCCGTGGAAGCGCTGGGAAGGCAGAAGTGTTTGAGAGCATTTCTACGAGACCGTGGGAAAAGACAAGCGTGTGCCACAGCGGATATAAAAGTGCGTCAAAATAATAATAAACCAATACTGCAGTGTGACCCTCCACCTCCCGGTGGCTCCTTTTGTTCCACCATTGGGCCGAAAGTTTGGCGGCACGCAACGAGAGTTGTCCATGGAGGTGACTGGCCGAGGGAAAAATCTCCCCTGCGTCCCCCGATCACGGTCAGCATACCGAGCAGGAAAGGATAACACCGGTGATAAAAACGGCAAAACTGAAGTCGCACAAGCGATGCAGGAGGACGTGGATCAATATTGGAGCAGCGTTAACATTAGAGTAGGTGGGAAAACGTAAGAGGATGAAACAGGATCCACAGTTTGCTTTCTTCTTGCTAAAAAGGTAAGACCTGGTCACGAAAATGTAATGGGGACTATTTATGATATGCACAATAAAACTATTATTAACTAACGTCGTTGCACATCGCAAGCTTCCATTCCGCTTTTCGCCAGAGGGGTCGCAAATCTGCCAAAACTCTGTACCTTGCGACATGGAACTTTAATGATGAAATCCATCCATCCATTTTCTTAGCCGCTTTTCCTCACAAGGGTCGCGGGGGGGTGCTGGAGCCTATCCCAGCTGGCTTCGGGCAGTAGGCGGGGTACACCGTGAACTGGTTGCCGGCCAATCGCAGGGCACACAGAGACCAACAACCACACTCACAATCACACCTAGGGACAATGAAATCAAAATAATAAAAGGGATATTCAATATACATACCTAACATTGGAGACTACAAAAGGATATTTCTTTGGTGGGATCAGAGAGGCGAGTAGCCAACTGCTTTGTAATCAGCAGCCATCACTAAATTATATTCAGTAATTTGTAGTCAAGGAGTAACTAGTCTGAAAATTAAGTTGATATTAAACTGTCCTCCTCTTTGTACCATACGTTTTCCCGTTCAAAGATTGCCCAGATAAATCCTAATTACAATATTAGAATAATCTTGAACAAACTCTCTCGTCATCAATCATAGACTTGTTATATAACATGGATATGAGAATGGGTCTATATCTCAAAGAAATTGAAAAGAACATCTGTCTTCTTCTACCCTGAATGTGAACAATCCTGTGAAATAATCATCTGCACAGCTGAAATATATCCAGCTTCTCAGGCCTAACACCGAACAAGGCTTTTTCTGTTTGGAGCTCTCTGGTGACTCTGGTGGCAGAATGTCTTGTACAGACTGGGTTTGGCCTCAGATGCTGTGCTCATAACACAAGGACACAAACCCACAATCAGAAAAGGAGGTGCAGCAGCGTGTTTCATGAGAGGCGAGCAGTTCACTTTGTGAAGTCCCATAAACAGTCAAAAACACAATAAATCTCGCATGTGTCTCCACTAGCGCACACTCACAACAATATAAATCAACACAAAGTAGTCGGCTTCACACATTCACACAGTGACACTGGTAAATCCCGATTGGTTGAACATAAAACCAAGATGGTGGGATGAAATGTCAGACTGTGGTGATTAACAACCAGAAAAGCCATCGAGTCTCAGTTATCCAAAGTTTGGTGCAATTGGACCAGAGGAAAATACATTTTTAGAACAGCCATTTATAACTCCCGACAAACACTTTTACTGCATGCCACATCTGGCATAATCATATTTATAGTGGCAACAAAATAAAAGCATTTAAATGAAGCGCAGCCTTTTCTCAGAGCTCTTCCACTTTTGCGCAGTGAAAATCAAAGTTGGAGTTTTCTTTCATCGCGTAAGCACATAAGAGCTTTCTGGCGTTAACAAACAAGCAGTCGTTCTCCCATGGAATTAGACATGGACTCAGTCCAAACTAGATGATCTTGTTCAGTCTCTAATGTCTCTGAAAACAAAAGGGCCATTCTGGCTTGTTCAAACTCAAAAGAGTGCTAACAACATGACTTTGTATGATTTAAAGTTACGTGTGTCTCTGATGGGGAGAGCGGAGTAAGTTGGAACAATGAGTGTGTGAGGTTATCCTTAAACTGATGCAGATTTACACTTATGTTAAGGATCTGGATTTTTCGGTGAAAATGCAACTTGACATTTGCCAAGGAACATTCCTCGATAAGGAGGTAGAAAGAACTGAGGCAAAGGACGCAGTGCCAGGTACCGTGTGTCAAGCCTTTACAACCACGTCAGTGCCCTCCCAAAAAAGGAAAAAAAAAAGTTGCTAATGGAGCCTGCTATTCATAATTATTCGACAAACGCATGAAATCTTCACAGGAATCACGTAAGTATGCAGTCTCACTGAATGCCGAAGTTGATCCTATCAACTTTCTTGCAGCTTCTCTTCAACTGACACTGTTGTCTCTCTATCTCAATGACTCCCAGTGCAATCCACTAGTCCAAGGGGCATTAAACAACAATAAAGTGTAAAACACTCCCTTTTCCCAACATATTACCTTGCTATTGGACAAATACATCTGGTGAGGAGGTTTTATGTGGACAAGATGTTATGTTTATGGCCTCCCTAGTAACAGCTAAATTAGTTCCCATTTGGTGCAACATAGACACATGATCTGACAAAAACAGGGGGTCCTCGCTTTACGACCCAACGCCATCGACATAACTTGATTTTTATGCGCCGTAGTCTATGGCTAATGCAGTAGTCAAATCAAAATTACAGTAAATATTTGTATGAAAAAGTCACTTCTGGGACATAAATAAAAAGCAATCAAATGAAAACAAAGTTTTCATGACAACATATTTGTACGTCATAAGAGCATCGTAAACCGAGGGCTCTTTAGTTTGTGTCAGCATGGTGGTCGAGTTGTTAGCATGTCTGCCTCTCCCAGTTCTGATGTTAGGGGTTTCAATCATGGCACCTTCAAGTGTGATGTTTGCATGTTTTTACCGTGCTTGACTATGTTTTCTACAGATACTCCAACTAACATTCCAAAAATATGCATGTTAGGTCGATTGAAGAAGATAAATCTCGGGTCATCAACCTTGAGTGCTACTTTTTGGGAAGTGATTAATGCCAAGGGCTATCGGTTTGCTACACACTTCTGGAAAATAAAGAAGGAGCTCAAATCGTGTGTATTTTTACAAAATTAAGTAATTGAATTAATCTACCCCTTTCATGTACAAATTATGATAACCTACATCAGGATTTTTTTCTCAACTGTTTTTATTACTCTTTAGGCATGAAAAAAAATTATCACCTTCGTTTTTTTTTTTAACATACATTTTTCAAGGAGTTGAAATATGCTTGTAAGAAAAGAATAACAAAAAATAAATGCAAACACTATAGAAAATGTCTGATTTTTAACATTGTGTTCACATATTTTTAACATATTTCAAAACTACTGCATGTATTGCAAAAACATTTACCCAAAGAAAAATGAACTTTTTATGAAGTACAGCTAGTAATTTTCTTTTTTCTAGCAAGCATTCATCATCAGTGTCGCTGTCATCATCCTCACTTGAGTCAGATGGTATATGGTCGATTATCCTGTTGGTTTTGTTATGCACCTGACCACTACAAAACATAAGGACCAGGATAATTACTCTCATATGAGGACTAAAATCCATTAAATATTGCTAAAAATTGAATGATGATTTAAAGCAAAAAAAAAAATACTGCACATGAAGTATTTTCAAAAGCAAGCCAGCAAGAGTTACAGCAACACTAGGTTGTAGTCACAAATTACAATATAGCTAATGATGTCCAAAGTCCAATTTAGTGGACTCATGATCAATCGCCATTTCCTCAAATAAAAAAAAATCATCCATCCATTTTCTTAACCGCTTGTCCTCACAAGGGCCACGGGGGGTGCTGGAGTTTATCCTAGCTGGCTAAAAAATCAATACTTGGATATTTCAACACTTGTATTACTTCTTAGTTGTTGCTTGATGTCCCAGTATATGTTTTTTACTTGCAAGGGCCTCCTGGAATAGAAGGAATAGACACTTATTCCTTCCTCGCACATCACATCTGAACTTCTGTCGGCCATCTTGTTGTTGTTGCTTTTTGCACTTACAAACGTTGACCACTGGATGGCAGTGTATGCCAAGACTACACTAGTGTCCACTGGAGTGGCTAATGGCCAACTGTGGCAAAAAAAAAAAGAGTCATTTATGTCGGAGAAAACGTTTTAAGAGCTGTCCACTGTAGCAACCAGTATCCGTGAAAGGGCTACATGAAAATATTTCTCACAATACTGTTCATAGCAACAATTTTATAATAAATTTCAATATTATTATCATTATTTCCAGAGGTGGGCTTTCCGTCAGTACTGACGGAATCGTCATCAAAACAGCGTCCTTCACGCCCAATTTGACGACGACTGACGAGAAACTAAAAAAATAAAAATAAAAAAGACTAGTTACTGGGTTGTTTACAAGACATACATGGTATGTTATAATTTGTTTATGTATTGAATGTTTGAGTCAAAGATATGTTTGTATGTCTCCAGAAAAAAAAAAAGAAAAGATATGTTTGTAAATGTTGATTGTAAATATTAAAAAGATATGTTTGTAAATGTTGATTGTAAATATTATGGAATATCTTTTAGCTTACACAGTATGTGCCGTGATTATTCACTGCAGTAGATACACTACAGTAATTACGTTGCAAATGCGTGTGACGTCGTAAGTAGTAGTAAAAGAAGGAGAAGAAGATCGATCGGCCCTAAAATAGCGGTGACAAAGTATAATTTAGTGACAACGAAAGTGCGATTAAAATAACAATGACAGACTGATGATTACGGTTTGGTATGGCTCGAAATAATGATGGACTGATGACGACGGGCAGGTGGCACGGCCACTGATGAATGACAAACCGGCAAAATTTACTGTCGTGCCCACCTCTGATTATTTCTATAAATCTCTGCAAGTGTTGACATTTTTAAATGATTACTTCTACATCCCAAGAAAATCCCAATGTCCTGTCACTGGTAAAATATTTTTAGAACAGGCACACGAGCTACTCATGCAATCCTTGTGGGTGGCGTGGGGACCCTAAATCTAAATAGGTGTGAATTTTCCTTGTGTCCTGTGATTGGCTGGTAACCCATCTAGGGCGTGCACTACATCTCACCCAAAGGCTGCTCGGGTAGGCTCAAACTCACCCCTGACCCTAATGAGTACAAGCACTATAAAAATGGATGGATGCTTAGGCCTTGTTTAGACTGCCAGCCAAGATCTAATTTTTTGGCCCATCTCTATTGAAACTGGATGCATTTTTTTGTAGTCTGAACAGCCACAAAGCACATACAACCCGAATTTTGCAGATTGAAACCACATTCGGGAGGTAGTTTCATATCCAATTTGGACAGGATGCGTCTCAGTCTGAACAGCTCCAAACACATTTCTGCACACTGGTAAATCAACTTTGCCAAACTAGGTCAACTACAATACGACACAAGAGAGGCAAAAGTACAAATGGACATGTTGGTGATACTAGGGAGGGGAGAGAAGGCTTCTTTTTGCACTAGTACGCCAAAAGTAGCACTGGTAGTGCATTTGTGTAAATAGCGAGAACAAAAAGTGTATTAGTATGTGAATGTTAAGATGGATATAGGGTATACCAAACAAATGCTGAAACGGCTTTCCATAATCACAAGCTGTGTCTTTTTTTATTTTGATAAGTGGTTGTCAGTGTTATGCAGGTGTACTAACAAAATACTCTTTCAAGGCTCATTGTTCCAAGCGAGTTGACATAAAGGGCTGTAAGCTGCATTTGTATTTAAAAAAAAAAAAAACAGCAAAAACAACATACAGTAATTGGACTTGGCTGCACTGCAAGCTTTCAAAAGAAAGCTAAACAACTGCGAGGAAGAAGACATGGAGCATCTGCGAGCTTGTTAGGCACTACGTCATCAAGTCTCAAGTTCATCTTCATCCTCTACAGCAGCGTCACACACACACGCGCACGCACGCACACACAAACACACACCATTTTGTTAACCAGACAAACAGCCGCGACGTCTCTCAGGCTCTCTCCTCATGTTTACTTACGTTGGTAGCTAAAATCAAAGACGTCCACTCGAAGGTCTGCGCTGCCAGCTTGAACGGTGTGTTTCTGGTTGTGTTTGTACCCCTCCTCTCTCACACATCTGGTCCCTAAATCGCGAGAGGACCTCCCCTCTCACTTTTCCACTTCACTCCAACAAATTCCCTTCAGATGGAATTATCAGTCGTATGTCCAAAGTTTCACATAAACACCAACGAGGCGTCAAAGTGTTCCTTCCTGCTTGCTGGTCCCCAGGTGACATGAAGAGGATGTTGGGACTCTTGAGCGCGCGCTCTGCTTTCAAACAACACGTGATCATCTGAGACGGGATGCCGTCGACAGCTGTGCTCTGGACATCCCGCACACTTCGTACATGGACAATGTTGTTGAGTGAACACAAAGTAACTCTGAAATAAACAACAGCAACCACATTTACTCAGGCGCAGATATAAGAGTTTGCCGCCAAGGCAGATATTTATTTAACATAAAACTCCTCGTTTAGAGGGAAAAACAGAGGCTATAAAATGTTAAACTAAAGGCGCTCCAAAAGGGAGGATGTCTAAACTACAAACAAAACAAAATCACTCCAAAACTAAAACTATACTATGGCTATACAAACAAAAGTTCACACAAGACAGGACAACGACTGTGACGTGCTAGAGTGACTCTGACAAAAACACTTTGGCACAAGACAGGGGAGTCGCAGACCATTTAACACATGAGGGTAATGGAAACAGGTGGACACAATCAGGAATCAGGGTTGACACTGACACCACACGAGGAAGAGCAAGTGACCTGAAACGAAAGGAGTCAGAATTTTCAAAATAAAACAGGAAATGACAAGACAGTAAAAGCCCAGACAAGACAACCTTACCGTGGTGTTTTTTGGTTTTCCAGTGTCCATTCATTTAAAAAAAAATCCCCTGTTACTTTCAATAATATGAAAAAAAATTATATTATATAATCGTAAGTCTGGTAATTGCTTATTATATTAGGCCTACTTACAGGAGGCTGACATGTTTTGCCACCATCTTTCTGTTACAGAAACCAGAAGAAGACAAAGTTTGCAACTGTAGTAATTAGGTGGGAGGCTTGCAAAGTGTGGTCTCTCTGAGACACTGGAGTGCTTTGAAAATGCAAGCGCTTCAAACTTAGTCGTTTTATTAGATGGCAAAAAAATCCACACACTGTCAGTTTAAGGAATGTTTTCAGGTATGCAGGGCTGGACTGGCCATCTGGTATTGAGAGCAGATGCCCGGTGGGCCAATGTTTTTTAGGCAAATTTATAGTGATGGGTTCAGTGCGCGTGTTGAGAAATCCAGGATGGAATTTCGTGTATCTAAGTGTGATTCATTTTGGGGAAATGACAGAACTTTTGGAAATTTTGTGACTTTCGGATCAGTCATAAATAATCTTGATTATTTTTGCTCATGGCAGTGTGGGAGGGAGATCGACAGCAAAAGAAAAAAATTGCTGAAAGTCACTAATTATTAATTATTGACCAAAGTATTTGCTAATGTATATATATTATTTGCTATTGAACTTGTTAGGTGTACATATTGATCCTTCTCCGTATATAACCATTATTAGTCTGCCTCAGCCATTCTAAACAATCTGTTGGCTTCAGCATCTTTGATTTTTTTTTCTTCTTTTTTTTTCTTGGGGAGAGCTCAGTATTGATCATTTGACATGTCATCATCATTGTTCTCCCTTTTTTTTTTTTTTTTGGTATGTGTGTGTGTGCGTGCGTGCGTGCGTGCGTATAAAAAAAAAAAAAGAATTCCCATACCGTTCACCTAGCATCTTTGATTAATCGCAGACAGTTGTATGTCAGAGGATGCAAAATTTAATTTTGGATTATTGTTGGGGTAAAATATGAAAATGTTGACGATAAAACAATAATATTAATCCTACGCTGCTTTTTGCGCCTAATGGTCCGATCCCTATCTGCACATGACTAGCGGGCGTTAAATGTATATGTGTTTGGTGATGTCGG
Organism: Vanacampus margaritifer; assembly: GCF_051991255.1. NCBI lineage: Eukaryota > Metazoa > Chordata > Actinopteri > Syngnathiformes > Syngnathidae > Vanacampus > Vanacampus margaritifer. The sequence goes on along the minus strand of NC_135437.1, from coordinate 24,925,832 downwards.
ATACCACACATACTACTACTACTACATACTACACAAAACACTAATCAAAAATGTATAGTTGAATAAGCTAGTGATAGCTTTGTCCATGCGCCATTCATTTGCAGTCTGGATGTAGCAGAGTGAACAGCTCCAACTCGTAAAGGTTTGTCTGTCTCCAGAACTCAACAACAGAAAATTTGATGGATTTTTTTCCCCTCGCCCATCACTTAAATATGTTCCTTGGAAATAAAACAGACAGCATACAGCTTTCTTTATGATTTATATGAGGCAAGGATATTCATACGTTGTATTTAAACAATTGGATCACTACTCTGTATTAAGTTTAAAAAAAAAATGTTAGAAAGAACAATGATGGCCACTGCAATTTTTGCATGTTTAAGATTTTACTGTTTATATCAAAGTTCAGTAAATAAAATGTTATTTACATATCAAAATGAAAATACATAAATCACTTCATATTCAGATTTCTTCAAGTAATAAATTAGATCTACATTTATTACATTTTTTCCTGCTAGTTTTTGCCCTCTATCATCACCTGTTTAATCCTGCTTGTACACCAAAACCAAAATAATGTTCTTTCATCTGTCAGCTGAAATAAGAGCCAAAGAGGAGATTCAATCATATCCGAGATCCAAGTTGGAACATAATGAAAAGCAAACATCTTTCTTTAAATACATTATCCACTCCTCAACTTTCATCAAGTGGCCCGATCCTACTCTAACAGCCACCATTGCTCCATTAAAAAACAAAAAAAATCGATTGCGGGAGCTAAAAAACTCGGGTTTAATTAAGCATGTTATGTAAAAGAGAGTTATGTTTCTACACATACAGATGAGGCGCATTTTTAAATAGATAAATAGTTATAATGAATGGCATCTTTGAGTTGACTTTGAGTATCATTTGTATCTCGAGGCCGGGCTAAATGACCTAATTTGGGGGAATGAAAATACGGTCACCATAGTATGTGACTAATTAATAATGATAATAATAATAATAATATAACTCATTCACTGCCATTGACGGCTATAGATGTCAAAAATTCATTTGAACTGTTTCTATTAGTTTAAATTTTTTTTCCACTTTTGTTAACAACAGTATGAAAACCTAGAATTTGTTTTATTGTACATTTAGAACAGATATAAAATTTGTGATTAATCGTGAGTTAACTAGTGAAGTCATGCAATTAATTACGATTAGAAATTTTAATCGCCTGACGCCCCTAATTTTTAATAATCTTTTTTTTTTTTAATCACGTCAGGCGATTAACATTTTTAATTGTAATTAATCGCATTTACGATTAATCATAAATGTTATATCTGTTCTAAATGTAAAATAAAATAAAAAATTCAATTTTTTCATACTCCTGTTACCAAAAGTGGAAAAAAAATTAAATTACTAGAATTGTTCAAATTTTTTTTTTTTCTATAGCCGTCAATGGCAGTGAATGAGTTAATAATGCATCTGATTTTTATAGCGCTTTTCTAGACACTTTACAATGGAATGGATACATTATTCATGCACTCACACATTCACACTGAGGTGGCGACTTAAGTAGCCCCAGCTGCCCTGGGGCTACTGAAGCGTGGCTGCCAGTGTGCGCCTACGGCCCTTCCGACCACCACCAAACATTCGCACCTTACAGTACATAATTCTGAATGCTGTGCTCACTGAGACCAGTTAAATGCGGTAGGTGAGGTGTAAATAACACTAAGATATGTATGAAAATAATAGTGGACACAAGATGAATCATCGACGGTCATCTCCAGTATTAGACCCTTAGCATCATTATAGTGGTATTGTTTACGCAACAAAAATTTACTGTAGAACAAGAATCTGTCATACTGAGACGCTGTTCCAAGATTTACTGTTGTTTAATAAATAAATAAATACAAGCACACAAACAGAATCTTGATCATCCGCAACCTCCGAGCAGAACAGCTACGTTTGCACGTCTTGCTCGTCGCACTTTGAATGATAGGACTGCATGACGAGGTCCAACTTAAACACTGCCGTCCTGCTGTAATCGCACCGTCCATATAAATCAGACCAATTCTGGCTGTGTCAGCAGTGAATGATAGTTGCATCCAGTGATCTTTATGAATCCCAAGATAATGCTTACTTCAGAGAGTCTGATGGCAGGTGAGCAGCCGCTACGGCGTGCCGCTAATGCAGATATTAAATCAAACCAGTGCTGAGAAGGAAAGTAAATGCAAAACTATTGGGACTACACGTGCAACTGAAAAGTTGTAAATATGGGAGTTGGTCTGCCTTTTGCTGCTACAGCAACTTTCCAAAGATTTTGGAGTATGCGTGTGGGAAATATTTTAATTCCATCCAGAAGAACATCAGCCAGGTCATTGAGGTCAATGCCTTTTAACGACAAATATACGGTTGAGATTTCTGTACCGCCCAATTTCAGTTTTTCATCTGATGGTGTGGCAGCTCCTCCGTCGCTGGATGTTTTTTTCCACACGCTACTGAGGCTCCTGAAGGGTTTAAAATGCGTAAAAACGCCAAGTTTTCTCTTTATTTGTCGTTACTGATAAGAATTCAATCAACCAACCATAAACGCAGAAATAAACATCATAAACTTGTACGTTCTTGCCAGTAAACTGAATACTTCTGCCAAAGATTGTTCAATAGAGAAATACCAAAATCAAACTGCAGAACATTTTGCTTTGTATATAAACCCGTCAGTCAGGACGCTCCTTCCTAAACATGGTTTTCTTCTATCAATGCTTTGCTTCGGTTTCCAGCAGGTTATCTTGGAGACAGACTGAGAGTGAGTCCGTTGCTAAGAGAACCACTGCAAGCAACACCTGGATGGAACCCAGGATTGTAAAAAGTGAAGAGAAGAGCCTGCTCCGAGAACACCGGGAGGAGGCATTTGAAATGAGCGATGTCAGGATTGTTTTTATAGGACGGACATACCGGTTTATCCCCTCCAAGCTCTTGACCAGCTTAGCAAAAGACTTTAAAAGGGGAGTAAATGGGGTGTAACGCTCAACGAGCAAGAAGAGAGTGAAAGTCGCATAGCAGCGCAGTTATATAAGAGAGGGAGTGAGGAAAACGGACAAGATGAAGTGGCCGTGTCGAGAGGTCAGAGACAGCAACAACAGACTGAGGGAGAAACAAGAGGAAGCAGTCAAGACTTCAGACATGGATGTTGTTTTATCAAGTTCACTTTGTCGCCTGCTTCTTCCTCCTATTCCAAAATACACGATGACATCACACCGAGCATGGGAAACTTCCCCAAAGCCTTACACAGCTTCAACAATATCTCACTTATATCTTCGTTGCTTGCTGCCTTGAGAAAAAATCCACCTTTTTGAGAATCATCTGTCCAACCCGCAACGCTCGAGTAACAAAATGGGTCGAAGAAACTTGCCAGGCTGGCTAATGAGACACAAGCCTCGTTGCCATGATAAATATTTACCAAAAAGGCAAATAAATCAATTTTAAAAAAAATTATATACTGAAGCATTTCTGGCTCCTTTTGTCAATGTAGGCATATGTCTGGAAACATATGGAAGCCATTTTGCTAACCTCAATTTATGGAAATGAATGAAAATTAAAAACAAAGCAAATGTCAAAACACACTTTTACAACAACCACAAACATGGTTTATTCACATGAATGTACAATGTATTTTCAAAGACAAATCCGGGGAGATTAACACCTTCAGGCCTTCCTTGGTATTCTACAAGTCACTTAGTTCCTGCATTTTCATGGTCTGCTTCGTTCAAAACAAAAGCATTTATCCCAGCAAGCAACAAATAGATAAATCAAACAACAAACCAAAACAATATGGGAACATAAAGAGGCGAGTGAAGGGAGCTCACAGCCGGGAGACAAAACATGGATTCGATTATGACGACTGATAAAACAACAGAATAGACCTTCTCAGCAAATTTTAAAGTTCCACCTTCGTGTGCACAATTTCGATGAGAACATTAACATTCAGGGTGTTAAGACACCGAAATGGGGCCCCAGCTACTCGACTCTCTAATGTTGCTATATTTTGTCATTGCAAACAAGTACGCGTAAGTGCAGACGCGCTGCATAAGCAGCAACCACCCTCGATAGACAATCCCGGTGTGGATTCCAGGGTGGGAGGATTCCTTCTTCAGATGAACACAACCAGAACATCGAAGAATCATGGTCAAGGTCACTATGAACATCTGCTTGGCAGGGACACCCCAAAAAAAAAAAAAAAAAAAAAGGCTTGTTCACACACACCGTTTCAGACTGACATTCGGGATTAGTTCGAAAAGGTTTCTGACGTCCATGTCTGTCGGATTCTCTGACATGTCCGAGTGCCGTGGAAGCGGTAAAAGTTTGGGCAATTCCAAAAAGCAGACGCCTCTCTCAGGTAGTAGCCACAGAGGTGACGAGTTGGACCACTTCGCCGTTTTCTCCCTGGATGGTATCTTTCACCTCCATGTCTGCTTGCAGGGCAGGAGCAAGCTCAGCAGCCTGGGACGTGCAAAAGAGGGGAAGAAGAACATGTCTGAAATCTTATATATGTTTTCGTATGACATTTTGGACACTATACTTGCCCTATATTATTTAGGTGGACGTTAACCTTAAACATTGACCTCTTAATGTATTAGTCTAAACATGACATTCTTATTAACGTTACATTTTTGGAATATGAGTTATGACGCAAAGTCTAGCTAAGCGTGTTGAAGAATTAGACACGCTACACTGTTTAAAAAAACAAAACAAAAAAGTACTTGAAAAACCTAGTAAAGTTTTTTTCATTGAAAAATTACAAGTAGAATTTTGAGTACATTTGAACAGTTTATTAAAAATCAAAAGAAAAAAACCTTCAGTTTGGGAGACAGACACTCCACCTCCACTCCTGCTGTACTAGTACATTGCTGGTCTCAGGGGGAATCCTTGTACCTCCAAGAGCGGTTTTGGTCTCATTTTGGACACATCAGCAATGTTGTAACTGTTTTTTGGTTTGTTTTTGTTTTTAATAAACTGGTAAAATAAACCCACAACCCTCTTTGTAAAATGTACTTGGAACTTCTGAGTTAAGCGAATATCATTATTTATTTATTTTTTACAGTGTAAGCCTCCCTGGGCATTCCAGTGGACCGAGCTGCCAAGCCATCCAGGTGCATGTCCTCCAGTTTGGTGTTTTTAGACTTGGTAAAGACAGGTCTAAATGGTAGCGCAGGTGGTGCCATGCCATTTTTGTGCATTTGCTGAAGCTACATGCAGACAGATTTGGCGCTTCATGGATACGTGTGGTGGATGTCATCAGATTTACTTCATAAATATGACAACAGCGTAGGACAATCCTTCTGAAACATTGTAGAAATCAGTTCATTGAACAAATTATGATCATTATCACTGTAAAAAATATTTTATGTAATGGCACCCTGGGCTCAAGTGCAGGTGGGTTCAAGGCGCTCCCCAATTGCCCACAACACACGCATCCTCAAGGAGACATCTTGCAGTTTATCTGCACGCAATGTCAAGCTCAGCGTGGGTTTTAACTGCTCTGACTTTAATGCAAATGAGGGGAGCCGCTACGATTGGCCCGTGACTCAGCTACTTTCCTTTTTTTTTTGGTACTGTATGTGCGTGAGTACGTGCATGTGCGGGTATGTGTGTGTTAATTCACCTAAAACCTATTAAAAATCCCATACCATTCACCTAAACCGAATACTTCAGAATCCAGCTAGAGTTGTGAAGTTGTCAGGAGACCCGAGGAAGGATCAAAGAAAAGAAAGAAAAGTGAAATCCAGCACCGACCAGACATCACCTACTACCGGGTTACCAACCAGAATCTTTCACCAATCCCAGAAACATCTAAATTCCAACAAATTAGGGAGACCTCAAGAGACCAAAGGAAAGGCTGAGGAAACCCCTAGAACCTCCCACCCCCCAGTACCCCCCACCCAGCCATCCGTACCACCACGGGGGCAGGAGGAGCAAACGCCCACCACACCCCCAACCACCCCACCCAACCCCCCCAATGGGACCCCGGCGGGCATATGGAGACAGCGTGGCGGGGCAATAGGACTCGCCCCCCCGGATACTGGGGCCCGCTCGAGGTGCCAGGAGGCTCACTGGAGCGGGGCAGGCACAACACAACTACACCCGCCCGCCCCGGTCCCCGGGCCAGGGATGGAAGCCTCCAGCCCAGGGGAGGGGGAGGAAGGCAGACAGGGAGGCGGGACGGTGGGAGGAGACGACAAGAAGGGCAAGGGGCGGCGGCAGGGCAGCAGAGAGAGGGGGGAGAAGCATTCAGTGTTTCATTAAAGGAAAAGATCGCGTCGATACAACGTACAGACGCTCCCCTACTTACGAACATTCGAGTTACGAACAACGGTACATACGAACATTTCTGCGCGTACAGTATGTCGAAAAATGTTCGGAAAGAGATGCTGTAAGTTAGATTTTTTATTGCGCACCTTTTTCCGAGTACTGTAGTGCTTCTTTCCGCCACTAATACCGACGCTTGGCGCTGTGAGAGCTCACCCAGCATTGGAGGCTCAGCAACGTGTCGAGGAGGAGGAAGAAGAAGAAACGCCTGTCGCTCATAGATAAAGCCATCGCACTCTTCGAGCAGCAAGACCCAAATATTGAACGTTGCACAAAGGTTGCAAATCAATTGAATGATGCCATACAGTGCTACCGCATCATTTATGATGAAAAAAGAAGAAAACTGTGCAATCGTCGTTAGATCGCTTCTTTCGGCCAGTTTCTAGTAAATCCTCCAAGGAAGATACTCATCAACCCTCATCTTCTTCTCCGCGACCCTCAACTTCTTCCTACATTGAAGTTACGGAGGAGGAAGTAACTTTTGAAGCCCATTCCAGCGACGACGAAGAACCTCTCATGATATAAAATCCTCCTCTTCCTCCTCCTCCTCCTCCTCTCCTTAAGCATCGAGTACATCTTCCAAAAGCAAGTTAAACTTCATTTTATTTATCTTATTACGTACATGTACATACTGTGTGTGTCTCTCACTCTCTCTCTCTAACATACGTAATACAGTACTGTACGAATTCTCTTTAAACATCAATTATAATACAAAATATAGCACTGAAGCAACTTACGAACAAATTCACCTTACGAACGATCACTCGGAACGTAACTCGTTCGTAAGGTGGGGAGCGTCTGTAATGTTTTTTTATCGGCTGGATCATTTTGACATTACTGACGACGCGATTTGTATTCAAATGCCCTCGAATGCGTGAGTCACTGCCAGGGGTTCCATCAAACACACCTGCAGGGTTCGCTCCTAGCACACTCGACACAGATGCATCACAGCATGTCACATATTTTAAGCATTGCTTATTAAAGAGGCCGAGTAAAACTCACATGGATGATTTTCATTGACAATCTCCGATTGTGGCCATGATGA